>NW_027423313.1:717500-885000 GCF_048934315.1 Petromyzon marinus | reverse complement strand
ACACACAGACACGCACACAGACCGCGCACACACAGACGCACACACAGACACCCACACAGACACGCACACACAGACGCGCGCACACAGACGCGCGCACACAGACGCGCGCACACAGACCGCGCACACAGACGCGCGCACACAGACGCGCGCACACAGACGCGCCACACGACGCGACACACAGACGCGCACAGACGCGCACAGACGCGCGCACAGACGCGCACAGACGCGCGCACACAGACGCGCGCACACAGACGCGCGCACACAGACGCGCGCACACAGACGCGCGCACACAGACGCGCGCACACAGACGCGCGCACACAGACGCGCGCACACAGACGCGCGCACACAGACGCGCGCACACAGACGCGCGCACACAGACGCGCGCACACAGACGCGCGCACACAGACGCGCGCACACAGACGCGCGCACACAGACGCGCGCACACAGACGCGCGCACACAGACGCGCGCACACAGACGCGCGCACACAGACGCGCGCACACAGACGCGCGCACACAGACGCGCGCACACAGACGCGCGCACACAGACGCGCGCACACAGACGCGCGCACACAGACGCGCGCACACAGACGCGCGCACACAGACGCGCGCACACAGACGCGCGCACACAGACGCGCGCACACAGACGCGCGCACACAGACGCGCGCACACAGACGCGCGCACACAGACGCGCGCACACAGACGCGCGCACACAGACGCGCGCACACAGACGCGCGCACACAGACGCGCGCACACAGACGCGCGCACACAGACGCGCGCACACAGACGCGCGCACACAGACGCGCGCACACAGACGCGCGCACACAGACGCGCGCACACAGACGCGCGCACACAGACGCGCGCACACAGACGCGCGCACACAGACGCGCGCACACAGACGCGCGCACACAGACGCGCGCACACAGACGCGCGCACACAGACGCGCGCACACAGACGCGCGCACACAGACGCGCGCACACAGACGCGCGCACACAGACGCGCGCACACAGACGCGCGCACACAGACGCGCGCACACAGACGCGCGCACACAGACGCGCGCACACAGACGCGCGCACACAGACGCGCGCACACAGACGCGCGCACACAGACGCGCGCACACAGACGCGCGCACACAGACGCGCGCACACAGACGCGCGCACACAGACGCGCGCACACAGACGCGCGCACACAGACGCGCGCACACAGACGCGCGCACACAGACGCGCGCACACAGACGCGCACACAGACGCGCGCACACAGACGCGCACACAGACACGCACACACAGACGCACACACAGACGCACACACAGACGCACACACAGACGCACACACAGACACAGACACACACACACACACACACAGACACACAGACACACACACACACACACACAGACACACAGACACACAGACACACACACACACAGACAAAGATCCCCCATATAGCCTTAACAGACTGTAGGGGCAAGTGCTGTTAGCGAGCACCTATGAAGGCCGGAACGGTACACGAGGGGGTGGGTGGCCAGCACCACGCCCGACCGCCTTTGTCTCCCTAGTGGCAATGTTTACACACCGCACCAGGTACTCATTTGAGGCTGAGTCGACCTAGGGGAGGCCCGGGACCGGTTCAGATAATCGTCACTGGTGTTGGCCGTGAGCGGGAATCGAACCCGGGTCGCCAGGTTCATAGCGCAGCGCGCTAACCGCTACACTATCGCTCCCCAGAGACACACACACACAGACACACACAGAGACACACACAGACACACACACAGACACACACACACAGACACACACACAGACACACACACAGACACACACAGAGACACACAGAGACACACACAGACACACACACACAGACACACACAGAGACACACACACAGACAGACACACACAGAGACACACAGACACACACACTCCACGACGTTTCGATCGCAACACACGACCCTGATGACGGCCGCTTGCGTTGCTTTAATTTTAAATTTATTATAAAAAAAAAAGAGTTTTTATTTTATTTATTTTTATTTGATTAAATTTTACATTTTCTAATAATTTTAATTAATACAAAAATGTAATAATTATTTCCCTAGCTATGTGACTTTTCTCCCGAAAGAGGCGAAGAATAATAAGAAGGAAGTCCCCGCAGGCCACCAAAGGCTCAAGTCTAAGAGACGAGAATCTCACCACCACCAACTCCTCCGCGCCTCGTCCACTCGCTCTCGACACCTGTCACGTGGCTCGTCGCGTGACGCCAAGTGACGTCACGCGAGCGGAACTCGGCGCCACGTGACCGGAACTCGGTGCCACGTGACTACGGCTGGCCCCGCCCACTTGGAGGGCGGGGAAAAGGGAGGGGGATGGGCGGAGCCGAGGGGGAGGGGCGAAGTCGACAGTCACTCACAGTCACTCACACAGTTACACAGTCACTCACACAGTCACTCACAGTCACTCACACAGTCACTCACAGTCACTCACACAGTTACACAGTCACTCACAGTCACTCACACAGTCACTCACAGTCACTCACACAGTCACTCACACAGTCACTCAGTCACTCACTTACACAGTCACACACAGTCACTCACACAGTCACTCACACAGTCACTTACAGTCACTCACACAGTCACTCACACAGTCACACACAGTCACTCACACAGTCACTCACAGTCACTCACACAGTCACTAACACAGTCACTCACAGTCACTCACACAGTCACTTACACAGTCACTCACAGTCACTCACACAGTCACTCATAGTCACTCACACAGTCACTCATAGTCACTCACACAGTCACTCACAGTCACTCACACAGTCACTCACACAGTCACTCACAGTCACTCAGTCACTCACACAGTCACTCACACAGTCACTCACAGTCACTCACACAGTCACTCACACAGTCACTCACATAGTCACTCACACAGTCACTCACACAGTCACTCACAGTCACTCACACAGTCACTCACACAGTCACTCACAGTCACTCACACAGTCACTCACACAGTCACTCACAGGGGTGAGGAAGGTGTCCACGCGTGGTTCTGACCACCCACCCACACGAGTGCCGTGCCGGCCTTCATAGTTACTGTCTAACACCACGTACCACAACAGTTTGTTAAGGCTACAGTGGGTGGGTGAGATGGTGAGTGAGTCGGTGAGTGCGTGAGTGGGTGAGTGAGATGGTGAGTGAGTGAGATGGTGAATGAGTGGGTGAGTGAGATGGTGAGTAAGATGGTGAGTGAGTGGGTGAATGAGAGGGTGAGTGAGATGGTGAGTGAGTGGGTGGGTGAGTGAGTGAGTTGGTGAGTGAGTGGGTGGGTGAGTGAGTGAGATGGCGAGCGAGTGGGTGATTGAGTGGGGGAATGAGAGGGTGAGTGAGTGAGTGTGAGTGATTGGGTGAGTGAGTGGGTGAGTGAGTGAGTGGGTGAGTGAGTGGGTGAGTGAGTGAGTTGGTGAGTGAGTGGGTGAGTGTGTGGGTGAGTGAGTGGGTGAGTGAGTGAATGGGTGAGTGAGTGAGTGGGTGAGTGGGTAAGTGAGTGCGTAAGTGAGTGGGTGAGTGAGTGAGTGGGTGAGTGAGTGGGTGGGTGAGTAAGTGGGTGAGTGAGTGAGTGAGTGTGTGAGTGTGTGAGTGGGTGAGTGAGTGGGTGAGTGAGTGAGTGGGTGAGTAAGTGGGTGAGTGAGTGGGTGGGTGAGTAAGTGGGTGAGTGAGTGGGTGAGTGAGTGGGTGAGTGTGAGGGTGAGTGAGTGGGTGAGTGAGTGGGTGAGTGAGTGGGTGAGTGAGTGGGTGAGTGTGAGGGTGAGTGAGTGGGTGAGTGAGTGGGTGAGTGAGTGAGTGGGTGAGTGAGTGAGTGGCTGAGTGAGTGAGTTGGTGAGTGAGTGGGTGAGTGTGTGGGTGAGTGTGTGGGTGAGTGAGTGAGTGGGTGAGTGAGTGGGTGAGTGAATGGGTGAGTGAGTGGGTGAGTGAGTGGTGAGTGGGTGAGTGAGTGGGTGAGTGGGTGGGTGAATTGGTGAGTGAGTGGGTGAGTGAGTGGGTGAGTGGGTGAGTGAGTGAATGGGTGAGTGAGTGAGTGGGTGTGGGTAAGTGAGTGCGTAAGTGAGTGGGTGAGTGAGTGAGTGTGTGAGTGGGTGAGTGAGTGGGTGGGTGAGTAAGTGGGTGAGTGAGTGGGTGAGTGAGTGTGTGAGTGGGTGAATGAGTGGGTGAGTGAGTGAGTGGGTGAGTAAGTGGGTGAGTGAGTGGGTGAGTGATTGGGTGAGTGTGAGGGTGAGTGAGTGGGTGAGTGAGTGGGTGAGTGAGTGAGTGGTTGAGTGAGTGAGTGGGTGAGTGAGTGGGTGAGTGAGTGAGTGGGTGAGTGAATGGGTGAGTGAGTGGGTGAGTAGGTGAGTGAGTGGTGAGTGGGTGAGTGAGTGGGTGAGTGGGTGGGTGAATTGGTGAGTGAGTGGGTGAGTGAGTGGGTGAGTGAATGGGTGAGTGGGTGAGTGAGTGAATGGGTGAGTGAGTGAGTGGGTGAGTGTGTAAGTGAGTGCGTAAGTGAGTGGGTGAGTGAGTGGGTGAGTGAGTGGGTGGGTGAGTAAGTGGGTGAGTGAGTGGGTGAGTGAGTGAGTGTGTGAGTGGGTGAGTGGGTGAGTGAGTGGGTGAGTGAGTGAGTGGGTGAGTAAGTGGGTGAGTGAGTGGGTGGGTGAGTAAGTGGGTGAGTGAGTGGGTGAGTGGGTGAGTGAGTGGGTGAGTGTGAGGGTGAGTGAGTGGGTGAGTGAGTGGGTGAGTGGGTGAGTGTGAGGGTGAGTGAGTGGGTGAGTGAGTGGGTGAGTGAGTTGGTGAGTGAGTGGGTGAGTGTGTGGGTGAGTGTGTGGGTGAGTGAGTGAGTGGGTGAGTGAGTGAGTGAGTGAATGGGTGAGTGAGTGGGTGAGTGAGTGGTGAGTGGGTGAGTGAGTGGGTGAGTGGGTGGGTGAATTGGTGAGTGAGTGGGTGAGTGAGTGGGTGAGTGGGTGAGTGAGTGAATGGGTGAGTGAGTGAGTGGGTGTGGGTAAGTGAGTGCGTAAGTGAGTGGGTGAGTGAGTGAGTGTGTGAGTGGGTGAGTGAGTGGATGGGTGAGTAAGTGGGTGAGTGAGTGTGTGAGTGGGTGAATGAGTGGGTGAGTGAGTGAGTGAGTGGGTGAGTAAGTGGGTGAGTGAGTGGGTGAGTGATTGGGTGAGTGTGAGGGTGAGTGAGTGGGTGAGTGAGTGGGTGAGTGAGTGAGTGGTTGAGTGAGTGAGTGAGTGGGTGAGTGAGTGGGTGAGTGAGTGAGTGGGTGAGTGAATGGGTGAGTGAGTGGGTGAGTAGGTGAGTGAGTGATGAGTGGGTGAGTGAGTGGGTGAGTGGGTGGGTGAATTGGTGAGTGAGTGGGTGAGTGAGTGGGTGAGTGAGTGGGTGAGTGAGTGAATGGGTGAGTGGGTGAGTGAGTGGGTGAGTGTGTGAGTGGGTGAGTGTGTGAGTGGGTGAGTGAGTGGGTGAGTGGGTGAGTGGGTGAGTGAGTGGGTGAGTGAGTGAGTGGGTGAGTAAGTGGGTGATTGAGTGGGTGATTGAGTGGGTGGGTCGCTCACACAAGTCACTCATAGTCACTCACACAGTCACTCATAGTCACTCATAGTCACTCCCAGTCAATTACAGTCACACATACAGTCACTCATAGTCACTCACACAGTCACTCAGTCACTCACATTCACTCACAGTCACTCACACAGTCACTCATAGTCACTCACACAGTCACTCATAGTCACTCACAGTCACTCACAGTCACTCACAAAGTCACTCAGAGTCACTCACAGTCACTCACACAGTCACTCACAGTCACTCATAGTCACTCACAGTCACTCACACAGTGACTCAGTCACTCACACAGTCACTCAGAGTCACTCACAGTCACTCAAAGTCACTCACACAGTCACTCATAGTCACTCACAGTCACTCACAGTCACTCAGAGTCATTCACAGTCACTCACACAGTCACACACAGTCACTCACAGTCACTCAGAGTCATTCACAGTCACTCACACAGTCACACACACAGTCACTCACAGTCACTCACAGTCACTCACACAGTCACTCAGTCACTCATGGTCACTCACAGTCACTCACACAGTCACTCACACAGTCACTCATAGTCAATCACAGTTACTCACAGTCACTCACACAGTCACTCAGTCACTCATGGTCACTCACAGTCACTCACACAGTCACTCACACAGTCACTCATAGTCAATCACAGTTACTCACAGTCACTCACACAATCACTCAGAGTCACTCAGAGTCACTCACACAGTCACTCATAGTCATTCACAGTCACTCACACAGTCACTCAGTCACTCACACAGTCACTCATAGTCACTCACAGTCACTCATAGTCACTCACACAGTCACTCACAGTCACTCATAATCACTCACACAGTCACTCAGAGTCACTCACTCAGACTCACTCACAGTCACTCACACAGTCACTCACACAAGTCACTCATAGTCACTCACACAGTCACTCACACAGTCACTCATAGTCACTCACAGTCACTCACACAGTCACTCACAGAGTCACTCAGTCACTCATAGTCACTCACAGTCACTCACACAGTCACTCGTAGTCACTCACAGTCACTCACACAGCCACTCACACAGTCACTCATAGTCACTCACATTCACTCACAGTCACTCACACAATCACCATGAGTCACTCAGAGTCACTCACACAGTCACTCACACAGTCACTCATTCACTCACACAGTCATTCACACAGTCACTCATAGTCACTCACACAGTCACTCACACAGTCACTCACAGGGGTGAGGAAGGTGTCCACGCGTGGTTCTGACCACCCACCCACACGAGTCAATTACAGTCACTCATACAGTCACTCATAGTCACTCACAGTCACTCACACAGTCACTCAGTCACTCATAGTCACTCATAGTCACTCACACAGTCACTCATAGTCACTCAGTCATTCTCACAGTCAATTAGTCACTCATAGGCACTCACCAGTCAATTACAGCCACTCACACAGTCACTCAGAGTCACTCAGTCACTCACACAGTCACTCAAAGTCACTCACACAGTCACTCATAGTCACTCAGAGTCACTCACAGTCACTCAGAGTCATTCACAGTCACTCACACAGTCACTCACACAGTCACTCACACAGTCACTTACACAGTCACTCACAGTCACTCACACAGTCACTCATAGTCACTCACACAGTCACTCACACAGTCACTCACAGTCACTCACACAGTCACTCACAGTCACTCACATAGTCACTCACACAGTCACTCACACAGTCACTCACACAGTCACTCACAGTCACTCACACAGTCACTCACACAGTCACTTACACAGTCACTCAGACAGTCACTCACACAGTCACTCATAGTCACTCACACAGTCACTCACACAGTCACTTACACAGTCACTCACACAGTCACTCACACAGTCACTCACACAGTCACTCAGTCACTCACACAGTCACTCACAGTCACTCACACAGTCACTCACACAGTCACTCACACAGTCACTCACAGTCGCTCACACAGTCACTCACACAGTCACTCACACAGTCACTTACACAGTCACTCACAGTCGCTCACACAGTCACTCACACAGTCACACACACAGTCACTCACACAGTCACTCACAGTCACTCACACAGTCACTCACAGTCACTCACAGTCACTCACAGGGGTGAGGAAGGTGTCCACGCGTGGTGCTGACCACCCACCCACACGAGTGCCGTGCCGGCCTTCATAGTTACTGTCTAACACCACTTGCCACAACAGTTTGTTAAGGCTACAGTGGGTGGGTGAGATGGTGAGTGAGTGAGTGGGTGAGTGAGTGATAGGGTGAGTGAGTGGGTGGGTTGGTGAGTGGGTGAGTGAGTTGGTGAGTGAATGGGTGAGTGAGTGGGTGAGTGAGTGGTGAGTGGGTGAGTGAGTGGGTGGGTGAATTGGTGAGTGAGTGGGTGAGTGAGTGGGTGAGTGGGTGAGTGAGTGAATGGGTGAGTGGGTGAGTGAGTGGGTGAGTGGGTAAGTGAGTGCGTAAGTGAGTTGGTGAGTGAGTGTGTGAGTGGGTGAGTGGGTGGGTGAGTAAAGTGGGTGAGGGAGTGGGTGAGTGAGTGAGTGGGTGAGTGGGTGAGTGAGTGGGTTAGTGTGTGAGTGGGTGAGTGTGTGAGTGAGTGGGTGAGTGGGTGAGTGAGTGAGTGGGTGAGTGAGTGAGTGGGTAAGTGGGTGATTGAGTGGGTGATTGAGTGGGTGGGTCGCTCACACAAGTCACTCATAGTCACTCACACAGTCACTCATAGTCATTCACAGTCATTCACAGTCAATTAGTCACTCAGTCACTCACACAGTCACTCATTCACTCACACAGTCACTCACACAGTCACTCATAGTCACTCACAGTCAATTACAGTCACACATACAGTCACTCACAGTCACTCACACAGTCACTCATAGTCACTCATAGTCACTCACACAGTCACTCATAGTCACTCAGTCATTCTCACAGTCAATTAGTCACTCATAGTCACTCACCAGATGGAGTGCATGCACGGCCAGATCTCCGGGCTGCAGCACCAGGTAACCAGAGCCTTATGCGGCAGCCCCCCCACCTCCATGTGTGTGCATGAGGCCTGTCCTCATCGCCTGAGCAGTGCACCATCGCATGTTAGAGAATGTTTTTTTAGGTAAAGTCACGTAGAAATAAGAAATAATAAAATTACATAATAGCGTACGACGTTTCGATTGCAACACAAGCAATCATCATCAGGTACAGAAGAGCTAAATTTACGAGAGAGAGGAGACACATAACCGCAGATATATATACAGACACATACAACAGGGGATACAGAGAGAGATAGACGGGGGGAGCACACTAAATCAAACAAGGTTTAGCAAAATTTGGAAAGCATATAACGCAACACAGACAGTCGGTCAAAACACAATTAACGCATGGTCTGGTTGATTACGCTATTTCAAAGATTGCTAAATTGCAAGTTAAGTGTGAAATTTATATATACAGACCGCATACACATATATAGACATCCAAGCAGAAAGAGTTAGCACAGAGACACATGGAGAGAGGCAAGCACACAGTAATCTGTGTCAAGGTTTTAAATAGACAGAGGTGGGGCTGAGATGCAATGGGACACAAATTAGCATGGAGCATGCAGCAAGGTGCGGCGCGGAGACTGTAACACCAAGGCACAAACACAGGCAGAGACTGTAACACCAAGGCACAAACACAGGCAGAGACTGTAACACCAAGGCACAAACACAGGCAGAGACTGTAACACCAAGGCACAAACACAGGCAGAGACACCACAGAGACACAAACTTAAGTCAAGACACAAAGGTAGACACACCAGCAGAGAACACAAAGACACAGACTTCATACCTCCCCGAAGAGGTGGTTGAAACTTGAATTTGGAGCTTTCGTGACTGCAGGAATTATTCTTTGTTTTTTTTTGTAAAGTCACGTAGTAATTCCTGCAGTCACGAAAGCTCCAAATTCAAGTTTCATGTTAGAGAATGGTTTGCAGAAGCATAAATCACATAACTACTTCTGAGAAATATTTAAGTGCCCTCTGGTACCCACACAATAGGAGGAAATACTTTGATATCTGCCCTGCTATGGAGAGCAATGAGTAATGTTCATCACAAAACAGTCTGATCTTTGGTTTTCAGAGCTGGAACTTAGCTCGATTTAGTGTAAAGCCGACATTGTTTTCATGGGCTTTTCTGTGAAGTCATTGATGATCAGGCTGAGATCATTAACTCACTGCACATGTGAACCTGGCTTAATCACAGGTGGCTGAAACCTGAAGTGGTTATATAAGTAATATGGATGCAGCCAGGAAGGCAGACAGCCAGAATGTTTTTTTTTCGAATGTAGTATGATAATGCATTTCTATATGGCAAAAGGTATAATTGTGACCACAGGATCGGTCCTCCCCTCATGGCTCTTAATTTTGTCTGCAGATAGGTGAATGTTGGATGAGGTAATTACACTAGACAAGGCAATCCCTGACTAGCCCTTTAACTAATTCACTCCCTCTCATAATTTGTCATGATTCAGAGTTGCGAATGTATTTTCTCACATTTTAATACTTTCAGTTAGAATAAATACAATTTAATTATAAAGTCAGCTGCAGTTTACAGGACTTTTTCTAAAATGTGATTGGCTTGCATTTGTTAGAGAAACAATATAGGCTTGCAGACACACAGCTATATGCACACCACAGAGTTTAAATGACTTAAGTGGTAATTATTTATCTTCTTTGGTTCTTTCGGTAAAGTCACGTAGAATGAGAATAAAATAATAAATTGATAAAATAAAATAACACAATAATATTCTCACGACGTTTCGGCCACAACACAAGCGGCCTTCATCAGGTGAAGGGAGCGAGACTGTCTGGTAGGACAGCGCCATCCTGAATTATTACATGTCGCGGAGGATTGCTCCACTGAACAAAATAGTGACGCGGTTCAATTTTCAAGTGCGAGTTCGCGTTTAAAGTCAATGTTATAAAATATATATTTGATGGAAGCAGGTTCGTAAGTGCAGGTGTTTGTAAGTTGAGGACTGCCTATATATACACTTATTTTTCACACAGATGTGTATATGCGCACTGGGTTACTGAGCATCCTCTGTTTAGGGACTGTACCACATTACAATCCACCATCCCACCTCTAGTAAAAGTACCTACTACTACTAGAACATCTGCTCCCCTCTGCTACGTGCATCTCCATCCCCTCCCTATTTTTGGTTGGGAAGCAATTATAATCGGACATTTTAAAGTAGCTTTTGGGTTAATTAATCCATATATCTGGGCTTTTATAGGTGTTATCTTGGGTTGTATGGATGGTGGTCACCCATCCAAGTACCATCAAAGTTCAACCCTGCTTTTCTTCCAAGATCTTATAATATTGGGTGCATTCCGGGTCATTTGGTCATAGGTGGTGTGGTGTATGGACATCTGTGAAAAAGAGTTTCATAGCTTATCAGATTCCTTCATTTAAAATAAAGATACTGGTACTGTATGTGTTTGTTGGATTTGTATGTTCTTTAACAACTGCACGCAGTCGTTAAAATGCTTAGCCATGTCCTTCTGCTGCCGTTTGTCCGTGGCCCATGCAGCTCATCGAAAAGAATGAGCATCTGGGATCCCTGCAGGTGGGGATTTTGGGTTACCAGCGTGTGGTGGCAGAGCTGCACGCTGAGCTGGCGCCATACCAAGAAAACCTGCAGAGCATTCACTGTCAGCTCCAGGATCTGCAAGTGCTGCACCAGCAGAGTGAGGCGAAGGTGAGCAAGTGCTGTTAGCGAGCACCTATGAAGTCCGGCATGGCACAAACGCACATATATACAGTAATACCATTATTTACGCCCTCCCGTTGTACGTACTTTCACTATTAACGTACTCAAGTCATTGATAGCCAATCACATGTTATGTACTGTGGTACCTTGCCATAGCGTACTTGAGATTTACGAACTTTACTATAAAGACCCAAATAGTTTACGACGATGACGAGATGGTGACGACGACTATCTTATATATACGAACAGCACGAGGAGGATCCCACTTCCAGCAACAGCCACAAGGTCCCTCACAGGGGCCCTTCTTATACTCTCAGCGTGGCCTCGCTCCGCCACAGCCACGCCCCCTCTCTGGAACCTACTAGCGGGTTCCCGATGGCCCCCCCTCTGTGACCTTTCCCCTAGATGTCCCCCTCTCGTGTCTATCGTGGCCTGCTGACGTGGGTACTACCATACACCGCAGTTACCCTTTTTTACCAGCAGCCAGCGCTATGCCACTACACATACTCTATCAATATTTTTTCCCCACATACCGGATTTATGGTGAATATTTTTCAAGTGTAAACTAATTTTACATGATAAACAACTAATAATACACATAGTATAATAGACAAATATATCAATAATATGGCAGTCCTCGACTTACGAACGCATTTAGTTCCTGAGGCCCATTCATAAGTCGGAACGGTTCGTAAGTCGGAATACAATAATGTGCGATATTTAAATTCCCATATTGTCAGTGTTATAAAATGTGTTAAGGTTCAACAAAAGAGTCAAGCATTGTTAAACTCGTAAATAAGAAATCATGTACATTTGCATTAACACTAAAATTATCGTGTATCGTAAGTAATACATAAAATGTAGTAAAAATATTTTTTATTTTCACTCACCGCTTTCAAATCACAAGCGTGCTCACCGCTACTCTTCCGATCCGCACAAAGATCCACCGTGTAGCTTTAATAGGCTGTTGGGGCACGTGCTGTTAGCGATAGCCTATGAAAGCCAGCACGGCATGCGAGGGGTTGTGTGCCAGCACCACACCCAGCTGCATTTGTGTCCCGAGTGGTGATGTTTATACAGCGCGCTAGGTGCTCATTTGAGGCCGAGTTGACCTACGGGAGGCCCAGGAATGGTTCAGATAATCGTCACTGGTGTTGGCCGTGAGTTGGAATTGAACTTGGGTCGGTGGGTTTGTAGCGCAGCGCGTGAACTGCAACACTACCGCTCCCCACACAATCACTTTCACATATGCGCACATGTGTGCGTGCACGAGGCTGACTCATGACATCTCGTGGAGGATCGCAGCACTGAACAAAATAGTTCTGTGGTTCAGTTTGGAAGTGCAAGTTCGCGTTTTAAAGTCAATGGTAACCAAAAATGAATACATTTCATAGAAACAGATTCGGAAGTCGGGTATCCGTAAGTCGGGTCTCCGTAAGTATGGTGTTCCTAAGTCGAGGACTGTATGTATACACTTATTTTTCACACTGATGGTTGTACAGAATGGATGCGCACTAGGTTACTGAGCATTCTCTGTTTAAGGACTGTACCACGTTAAGATCCACCATCCCACCTCTAGTAGAAGTACCTACGACTACTAGACCATCTGCTCCCCTCTGCTACATGCATCTCCATCCCCTCCCTCTTTTTGGTTGGGAAGCGATCTTAATCTATTATTTTAATCCAGATTTTGAGTTAATTAATTCCTAAAAATTGTTTAACATAAAACTTTCGTGACTGCAGGAATTCATATTCTTGATTCTTTCGGTAAAGTCACATAACTTTTTTTTTAATATAAAAAACCCACGACGTTTCGATTGCAACACAAGCGGTCTTCATCATGCTTTTATAGGTGTTATCTTGGTTTGTATTGATGGTGGTTGCCCATCCAAGCACTTGAAGTTCAACCATGCTTTTCTTCCAAGATCTGAGATGATTGGATGCATTTCGGTTTATTTGGTCAAAGGTGGTGTATGGACATCTGTGCAAAAGAGCTTCGTAGGTCATTACATTACTCAATTATAAATGAAAATCCTGGTTGTGTGTGTTATTATACCTGTATGTTCTGCAATAACCTCACGCAGTCGTTAAAATGCTTTCCTGTGTCCCTCTGCCGCCATTTGCCCGTGGCCCACGCAGCTCATTGACAGGAATTGGCAACTGGAGTCTCTGCAGGCAGAGATTCAGTGGTATCAACGTGTAGTGGCGGAGCTGCACGCTGAGCTGGCGCCCTACCGCGACAACGAGCAGAGTGAACACTCGGAGCAGCAGCGTCTGCAGAGCGAGGTGGAGGTGAGTGCAGAGCACTCGCGCATCGCACACACACACACACACGTATATAATTTGCGTTTAACGTAAATAATAGATTCATGCACACACGATTCAGTGTATTATGATAATGATGAGCTGGTCTAACCATCACGTTAAGCCGTCATGGTCCCCGTTTACAAATACAGATTATATATCTATAGACAATTTCATTATTACTGGACACAGTGATAACGATGAGAATGATTTAGCACCTTTCTGTACACCGGGGCATCTCAGAGCGCTTTACATCACATCTCATCTCAACACGTGTGAAAGGGCACCCCCAATGACAGATGTCCCTGTGGGCACAAGGTGACTCAGCACCTGGTGTGCAATTGGCATTTGTCTGCCAGTAGGGGGTGCTGATTGTTGTGTGTAATCCCAGTTGAGCTGGTAGAAGTACTGAGTTGTGTGTAGTGTCTAATGGGTCAGTATGTCCACAGCTTGTCACGGTTGAGGAGGAAGAGGACATCTCTGGCTGCTCACTGGAGCCCGGCATTCAAGAAGCCTCCCAAGACCTGCCCCCCCCAGGCCTCGAACACCCTCTGAGCATCTCACAGCCCCCCACACTTCCAGCACCACCCAACCCCACCAGCACCTCCCCTTCCTTACAAGGCGTCGCGTTTTAATAATAAATATTTGTATCTAATACTATCGCCTCGTCTCAATTCTTTTGAGTGTTTGGGACACGCGAGTGGCTCACATTTATAACGCTAAGGGCTGTCTACATCCACAGTGTGGCTGTTGCGGAGCTTCTAGAAACCAAATGTGAGGCAGAGTTCTGTGTCCCTTGGGTAATGCCAGCCCTCCAAGGGGTTTGCACTGAGCTTGAGTTGGGGGCGACAAGCACAAGGTTGTGGAGGTGGTGATGGTGGTGGAAATTTAGGATGGCAAGGAGGAGATGCCCATCAATAAACTAGTTGGCCACGGTGAAGCCAGCAACCATAGTCGTTCCTACGTCCCCTGATGTGAGCGGCAGTGCTGGAGGGCAGTTCCACGGTCTCAGACGGACGTGGATACTCATTACCATAATCGCACAGTTATCTTACCTTGGGCAAAGTATTTCAACCAAGAGATTCAGATAGAAATCATCTGTGTGAATAATGTCATTTCTAAAGCAATAATTACCTTCTATAATATATCCCGTAAAAATATATAAAATTAAGATGATGCTGAAATTGTGATGTTTGCCTAATATGTGGAACTGCCCTACATGTAGAGCCAAACACTGACGCTCTGAAAAATATTTCTGCAGCAAATCTGTAGCCCTATCCCTAACTCCAAGCCTGAATAGACTATGGAATATATGAAAACTCAATGTCCAATTCACAAATTCGGAGGCATCATCACAGCGATGCACCAACTCTACTTCTTACACAATGATCTGGCTCAACCAGCTCAATACAATATAGTTGTTGCTCTACATAAACGTCGACCATTCGAAGAACATGACTCCAACCCCTGTTCGTCCCCTTGTGCTAATTCATTGCTCAAGACAATGCGTTTCCATGTAGTTCTCCCCTCTTCGGGTTTTGAGAGATCCTTCTTCCCATGATGTGTCCCCAGGTTGTGTACGTCACAGATGGCAACTCTTATCCTCGTACATGGACGGTCACGTTGCGTCCCTTGTCCCCTCCCATCACCCATCACTTGCCATCCCTCCCTCCCCACCCCAATGTAATCACTCAAAACCAACTGTGATTGACTGCAGCAGTGTTTTTAACAGACACCAGTCGTGTTACGGCTATTGGTGTTGTTATCGTTTATTGTAATAAACGCATTGCCTCCAAGAGAAGTCTCGCTCTACGTTCATACCCACAACACAGGCGCAAAATACATTACAGAAGTTATGTTAAGCAGCGGCAAAGTTTGAGTGATAGCTCATCTGACACTGACTCCTCTCACAACGACCAACTTTCCGAATACTCATTCAGTAGTAAGACTCTTAAATTGACGGAGAAAGCTCTCGTCAGAATCCCCTATTTTGATCCACACAATAGGAACAGAGACATACACTCATATCACAACAGTCGAAGTGGAGGCAATGATCAGAGGTCTGAGTAAGTTGGACGAGAAAACAAGTGCTGTAAAGAAGGTTACATGAATATTCTATACCATGGGTAAAGTCGCTACCATACAAGGTTAGGAATTATTTCAAACAACTCAGCCTAACAGTGATTACGAAGTTTGGAGAATATTCAACACTGAGGGGTTTAATGCTGCCAAATTTATGACCCAGTGCGTAAACGAGGAGTGTATTACGCAGGTGATGTTGATCAATACCACGAAGGTGACAAAATGTTCAACATTGTTTTTTTAATCCTTGAGTCCAGAGATTACAGAAATTGTGGGTATGGTTTTGGACCCAGAGACGGCCTCCTTACACCACATACAGAATAGGGTTCACACGGCATGGCTATATAGAATTAGGAGCCATAATTCGGACAAAACACAGGGAGAGAGATAATGCACCCCGCCATCTAGAGGGAAGTAAAAATCACGTGAGCAGCTACAGCACCTCACACCAAGCCCCACAATACAGAGGTAGTTAGTTAGTTAGTTCATTTATTTGGTATAGCCCTGTGAGCCATTCGGCTCTTGAATCGAGTGCAACCGCAACAAACAAAAAACATGAACAAGAAAACATCTTAAAGTGATTATGTGACTGTGCAAACAGAAAATACAGGAAAAAAATATCAAAATATTCCTGAAATAGCACCGTACACCAACGCTGTGCGCAAAAATCCCAGTGGGATGCAAGTCAAAAAACAACAACAACAACCACAAGACAACTAAGATTAAAGCCATCAGTCTAACTCCGTACTACAATAAACAAAAACATGGCCAAAACAAAAAAAACTTTTCGAAATCACCAAAATAAAAGCCATAAATCCAATGTAACAGTGATCATAGGGACTGTGACCGAATTTTTAACAATAAACTACATAAATAAATTATAACACCAAAATCTAGAGCCATATTTTAGGCCACTGAATAGCAGTGGGAGCTAGGGTTGTACAACTCCTCTAGAGCAGTTTTGAGTGAAGATCTCATAGGTAGTGATTCAAGTTGTAGTTTATTGGCAATAGCATTCCAGACCCTGGGGGCATCAATATCAAAGGCCTTTCCTCCAGTTTTTGTACGGCAATAGCGAATGTGAAGCTGGTAAATGAGCGAAGACCTGAGGTCAAATTTGTTCTTTGAAACAGAGAGGAGATCCAGTAGGTAGTCTGCGGAATTTTTTTTTTCAGAGAGGAGCAAGCACCCACGAACTACCAACATATTACACGCAGAGATGGCAAGGTAACAATCCAGCGAGAGAGTGGCACACCAATCCAAGGCAACCACAGCGCACAAAGACAGGTAATTATTGGAATTTCAGGGTGTGGAAGCCAAGAGCGGAATCATACCAGCACCCCATGCCACGACAAACTCAAGGTTAAACACAATCTGCCCATTCCCCCTTCGATACCCCCACCCGGCTATACCAGGAGGGAGTAGAGAAACAGGAAACAAAAATGGACTCAACTCAGATACAAAATGTGGCACAAACACGTGGTGAATCACCCACATTAATTGAGAATGAGCTGCCAGTGAGAGCACTGCCCACTGAATTACTGAAAAATTGTTTTTCATCCAAAGGCCGATGCCTGCATTCCTCAGGGCGTGTCCCTGTAGCACGTTCCTCTGCCCCATCCATCGTACAATCATGCACATCCGCGAGACAATGGGCGACTTTTCCAATTACCTGGCGATTAGGTTTTACTCCCCCTCCCTGCGGTTTATCATCTCCTGTCGGATGTAGATCGGAGTGCTGAAATGGGGGAAGGGAAGATTCACAATGGATCGGGAATTATGTTGAAACCCAGCACACCCAAATGCACAAAAGGGGGGAGGACCCAACGGGGCACGGAATCGAATCGACTCATCGAGTTAAATGTACGGATCAATGAGTGGTGGCCCACTTTACTCCAGTGACCCGGGTGCTGCTGCGGGGTCCACTTTCTGCCCCGCCTCCTTCCCCCCCCCCCTTCTCTCTCCCCCCTACAGCCGAGGCCTATATAACCTCGTGCCACGGCAGATCTCTCGCCTACTTCAGCAGTTTTTTCTTGCTGTGGTTGTCCCACCTGATGGGAGGGACTTGATCACATCAGCCGCGTCACACAAAGTAAGATGTGGGGATGGCTGTCATTTTTAAAGGGGTCTGAGTAATTTACCATACACAAGGAATCGGTTATAATCGACTTGGTAATCGAATCGTTCCAGCTTTAGTACTCGCGCATATAATACACTAGCTGTACTACCCAGCTTCTCCTGGGACTTGGATCCACCACGCCCGGCGGCCTTTGTCTCCCCAGTGGCGATGTTTACACACCACAGCAGTTACTCGTTTTGAGGCTGAGTCGACGTAGGGGAGGCCCAGGACCGGTTAAAATAAGTCACTGGTAGTGGCCGTCAGCGGGAATCGAACTCGGGTTGCCGGATTCGTAGCGCAGCGCGCTAACCACTACACAACAATGCGTTACGCTTCCACATGTGCGGGTCACGTGACAGATTTGACCTCACAGCTCACTTGCCGTACAAAAAATAAATGCATTATTGAGCTCCCCCCCCCCCCCACACACAAAAGTGTATTTTCATAACTTTTGCATGGTGTTGAGTCTGGAAAGTACCCACATGGTAAATTTCAAGTTTGTTGCATGTCGGGAAGTACGCTAAACATTTTGAACAGACACATATTTACAACTTTTATATATATGGAGATAACACAAAATAATCATTACCACATTTGCGTTCGTTTGAGCATTCAGTGTCTCAAACCGACGCTGGTGAACTGCCAGATATTTGCAGGCAAGGATGCTCTCTGTTAGTTACAGGTCCTAGTTCTATGCAAAACTGTGGAATACTTCACAAAAAGTCATCATGAGCTTTGCAGAGCTGAAAACCATTCTGACGTTTGCTCGTGTTGAACCAATGCTGCTGAAATAAAAATCACGGCCAGAAAGGCCGTAGGCTTTCACGACCAATATTATTCATAATAAACGTTTTTGGGTTAGATCGCATTACTCATAAATGTGTCGTAACCCTCCACTACCTGACACGGCCAATCAGTAAAAAATGTGTCACATTGACAAAAGAGAAATAGATCACTCCTTCAGCCCACCGGTGTGTTGAAGAGTAAATCCACAACATTTACAATTTTTGAGTACGACGTTTCGCTGGTAATTACATCCAACATCATCGGGCAATTTGCCAGAAAGGTGAAGCCCTCACTTCCTCCCGGTCTAAAAAACCGGGAGCACCGTCACCATCGCAGCATGACACATGTGTGCCCGTTGAAACGTGCAGCCCTCGATCGCAATAGAACCGATAATAATTATTGTTGGTATAACTTTCTTACTCATGAAAGCTCTGCGAAGTTTCAATATAATTGGCTTACATCGTGGATATGAGTAACAAAATTAACACGCAAACGATGATTCCCCTCCTTCACATATCTGTCTTTCCACTTAAAAAATACAAGTATTTGTACACATCCCATTAGCCACACGGCTTTCCTTCTGGGAGTGCATCATTTCAGCAGTATTGGTTGTACATAAACCAAGCTCTGGTCCGGTTTTTATATTCATCAGCACGCTCCAGCTCACTTGAAGCAATGCTGGTGAACTGCCAGCTGTTATAGGTTAGGGCCCGCTCTGTGAGATATGGGTGCTCGAAGGTTGTTGTATATGTAGGTTATGAAAATTTGATGAAAATAATGAAAATTTGATTAAATTTGAAATTTTAATAATTTATCTGAATTAATTGGTGTAATTATGTGCTTAAACTATGCTAATTCGAGAGATAATCGTATTAATTCATGCGAGTGGGCGTGGTTATGATGATGCAGGTCGTTATGATAATTAGGTCCAGCCTCGGTGACGAAGGTTGGTTATTAATGGCAACAACGCAATTAATCGTATGCAGTTGTGCAGGTATTGTGAGCGTGAATGAGAGAGAGTCGACTCGACTTGCTATTTAATTGCGTATTTTCAATAAGGATACAATTATCTTCGATTTAACGCTTATTGATTATGTGCTGGATTAGTGATTAGTGTGCTTATGATAGGTAACCGAGATTCAGATCTCATTCGCAGAACAATTCTATGCAGAATCACGGAAAGAATCACACACAACTCTTCTGCTTTAATCAATTTTATTTTCTAGCTAAACTTAAATTTTTGGACAATATGAGAACTCTCAATTTAAATTGTTACACAACACGGCATTCGGTCATTGATCATATGCAACCCTTAATGCAGATTCTTGTCACGTTGTTAACAGTAGGACGATTGATTATTATGCAACGCTGTTCATATGGAAAGACACTCAAACCATTATTATTCCTAAAGGCACAAATATGCGTTCATAGATTCGTCTTGTTCATTCATGGATACCAGCAAGATTATGCAATAGAAAAAAAACGAACCACTCAAATACCATGAACTGTGATATGGTCGCTGAGGTGAATGAGAACATGTGGGGGCACCGCGCTACAGACACATGCGCGACACTTTCCGCAATACGCTTTTATGCTTCGTTGCAATAACGAGCAACAATTATTCTTCAAACATTGAGGGCCTTGTGGCTCTATGGCCACAAATCCTTTCATTACTCCGACCACTTCCCACCCTCCCTTTTGCCCACAGCCAGATGAAAGCGACAATATTTATTTTTCAATTATTATTAACGTGGTTGAGATGACTTACACATATACCCAGCTGGAATCTGTTTTTTTTACATTTATTGCCATGAACTTCACCTTAATCAGCACTAACTTGACGATTGCCTCTCTTTTGCATTGACTCCGTGACATCACGACCGTTTCCAAGGTCGGCCAACATCAAAGCGAGCAGCTCCCATAGGAAAGTGGGCCAAGTGGCACAGTTTAAGGGGCCTGCGTGGCCCACTTGGGGCAGGCGTCGCCCACTGAGGCTGCCGTGGGCATCCAGGCTGGGCCTAGATACCTGGTTGACAAACTGGATTGTTACATTGGCTTCTCTCTTGTGCATGTGTGCGCCCACTCTCAGGTGTCTGCAGGACACCTTCATGGAAGTGGACGCGAGCACCGTCCCACCCATGGACATGACTGATCGCAAACGGTTTGGGGCGCATTCTCGCGTCACCAATGATACCGCTCATCTCCCCTTCCGTTCTGCCCCCGCCACTCGCTCCCCCCCCTTCCTTCATCACTGTTGCCGCTCCGGCCCCGGCTACGATCTCCAAAAACCATGGTCGCCTACCATCATCGTTTCCGTCGACAAACTGCTGGATGGATTCCACGGGAGGCGTTTGTGCAGCGAGCGGAGTCCACCTGGGATTACTGGTGATCTCTGCACACGTCCCACCAACCCTTTCCTCAATTGTTGATTGTTTTAACCCCAGTTGGGGGGAAGAGGACAAGATAAAAAATATAATTGTATTTGAAACTTGCATCCTCAAACACACTAACACCTAGTACCCTGGTTGTTATTTCCCCCCACCCTTATAAACGTGACATCACAGGATGTTGCCATGATGTAATGGTTGGTACACAATATAGAAGTCGCCGGTTCGATTTATCGTGGCCATTTTAATGTGGACTTTTCTTAAATCCCTCCGGCTTCTGTCCACACAACCGGTACGAATGAGTGGATAAACAATTGGGAGAACTCAAACATCCCCAAGAAGTGCCTCATCGTGGATCAAACCATCAAGAAGCTCGCTGGCCCCCCACCACCGCAAGCAGTGGGGGGCCACCGTACACCGGATCCAACCTGGCCATGGCACGAACAATTGCCTCCACAAATGGAAAACAAAAGCATCACCAAAATGCCACGGCGGGGCACCGCAACGGTGAAAAACGCACAAACGCATCAGGAAGCTCTCTTCACCTGCTGGAGGCCTGCATTACCATTAAGAGGCTATGGTCTTGGATTATTCTTCGTGTTATTTAGGGTCCCTGACTCTGTTCACGACCATTAAAGACCATGATGGTGGGCAGGCCCACGGAACGCTGCATGGCCGGGTGTCAGAGCCATTTCCTCATCTTTACTGTAGGGTGTGATGGGGATGTCCTCTGGCCCCGACACTATTTCAAGTATTCTTGATCGCAGTCTTACGAGATATAATTCCCGGTTGTGGCCAAAATCAGTGATGAATTATATTCTAATCGACCCTATGCCTCCCCTAAGTCGACTTAACCTTAAATTAGTATCAGGTGTGGTTGGTAAACATCACCACTGGAGAGACAAAGGTGGCTGAGTGTGTTTCTGGAAACAAATCCCCACCATGACAAGTTTGCCTCTGAATGCCAGTTTCTTGGCCCAAGCCACTGTATAAAGTCCAGCAAATATGCATCCGACACAAGATCCTAACCTTTTATATAGTCATATTCATAGCCAGTGTAATGTCATCATTTTTTTTACTCAAAATTATTCACCTCAATTTTGGTTCACACGACGAACAAATAATGCTACTCAGCTGATTCGGCGTGAGACCTCTGCTGACTGCATAAGTACGGAAACTTCTCCACTTTCTCTACGACTGCCCCATCACTCATACAAAGATCCCCCTAGAGTGACGGTGATGTCACGTCGACCCACGCGGCACAGCAATCTCACGCGGTACAGCAGCCTCACGCGGCAGAGCAGCCTCACGCAGAAACCTCACGTGGCACAGCAGTCTCACGCAGCAGCCTCACGCAGCAGCCTCACACGTGGCGCAGCAGCCTAATGCACAAGCCGCACGTGGCACAGTAGCCTCATGCAGAAGCTGCACGTGGCACAGCAGGCATAAAGGAAGCTGTGGAACAACTCGAGGAGCTGCTTGGCCTCGTCTGGCAACCCTGGTCAGCTGGTTCAGAACTGGAGGAGGAGAAGCAGCTGTTGTGAATCCCTGCAACAGCTGTCCCTGTGAGCTGCCCCTCACTACAGAGAGCTCCATGGAGAGCATGGCGATGATCACACCCACTCACCCACCCACCCAATCACCCACCGACCCACTCACCCTGTAACTCACTTACTCACCCTCATAACTTACCCAATCATTTACCCAGTCATCCACCCATCCACTCAATCACCCACTCACTCACCCACCCATCCACTCACTAACTCACTCACCAACCCACTCGTCCACCAACCCCACACCCACTCACCCACTTATTAACACAGGCATTCATTCACTAACTCAACCACTAACTCACCCATCCACCAACTCACCCACAAACTCACTAACCAACCCAACCACCCACTCATTCACTTAACAAACCACCTACTCACTCAAGAACCAACCCACTCACCACCCACTCACCTACTACCAACGCAACCTCTCACCCACTCACCCACCCATTCACTCACTGACGTATCCACTCACTAACTCACTCATCCCAACCACTCCTTCACGCACCCACCAACCGATTAACCACCCACTCACTCACCCACTCACCCTCTCACTTGCCAACACACTCACCCAATCAATCACCCACCCATCCACTCACTCACTCACCTACCCACGCACCGTTTCACCCATCAACTCACTCAACAACCCATCCACTCACTCAAAAACCCATGCATGAACTCAACCATCCACCGAGCCACCAGCACAGACTCACCCAGTCACCGACTCCATCACCCACAGACTAACACACAAATTAACTCAAACACCCACTAACTCACCCACTGAATCACCAATCCACTCAACCACTCACTCAATCTCTAACCCATCCACTCACTCGTGCACTCACCCACCCACTCACCAATCCACTCACTAACTCACCCACTCACTCATTCACCCCACTCAATCAACAACCCATCCACTCTGACTCACTATCGCATCTTCACTATCGCATCCACTAAGTCGCCTGTCACTAACGAACCCACGCACGTAGTCACCCAGTGAACAACCCACCCACTCACCCATTACCCAGGCTACCACTCCACTATTCCCCCACCCACCTAGTCACTCCTGACCCACCCACAAACCCACTCACCTACTCGCCAACCCACTCACCTACCCGCCAACCCACTCAACTACCCGCCAACCCACTCAGCAACCACTCGCGCATAAACTCACCGACTCAACCTCCCACACTCACCACCTACCCACTCACTCAACCAACTATTCACTCACCCTATTCACTCACCCATCCATACATTCACTCACCCACCCCCTCACTCACCGAACCCTTCACTCATCCACACACTCACCCAAAAACTCACCCACTGAACCTCCCACATTCACCCACCCACTAACCAACCCACCCTCTCAACCAACCATTTAATCACCCATCGACTCATCCCTTCAACCTCGCACAGTCATCCAATCACCCACCCACTAACTCAAACACCCATTCACTCACCCATCCCTCCACTCACCTACTCAATCACATAACCACCAACTCAATCTCTAACCCAAACACTCACCAACTCACCCATCTTCTTATTCACTCAATCTTGTACCCATTAACTCTAATCACTCACCCACCCTCCCATTCACCAACTCACTCACCGACACACTCACACCCCAACTCAGCCAGCCACGACCCACTACCCACGTAACCACTCACCCACCCAAGCATTAAATCACCCATCCACTCACCTTTTCAACCTCCCACTCATCCAATCACCCACCCACTGACTCAAACACAAACATCCATTCACTCACCCACCCACCTGCTCACTCACCCACCCACCTGCTCACTCACCCACGCACCAAACCACCCACCCAATCACTCACCCACCCACCTTTTCACCCAGCCACCCTCTCAAACCCGTACCCACTAACACACCCACTGACCCACCCTCACCCACCCACTCATGAACTCACCCATCCAATTATTAACCCACCCACTAACTCACCCACTAATTCACCAACCCGACCACTCACCAACACAGCCTAAATATAAATTGTTTGTTTTACCAGGCAAGGCCCACTGACATATATGGATGATTTTCAGAAGCAACTTCGCCACAAATGATAGCTCAACAGAGTGGCTTATCACGTATACATTTATAGCAGCCAACTCCTCTAAATGCATGTTTCTAAATGTGGAATCGAACCCACAACATCCTGTAAACTCGGCGAGGTAGTTAACATCTTGCCACAATGACACTCCATTCTCTGACTCTCCCACCCACGAAACCACACTCAAACACCGACCCACTAACTCAACCATCCATTAATTCAACCACCGAGCCTTGCACACACTCACTCACCCAGCCACGCACTCGCCAAGCCACGCACTCAATCTCTAATCCACACTCACTCACCAAGCCTCTCACCTACTACCCATCGAACGTCGCACTCACTCATCCACGCACCCACCCACAAAACCGCCCATCTACACACCAAATAAAAATGTAGCTTTTTTTTTACTTTACTAGGTAAGGCCCATGCTATATACATCTTTTTCAGAAACAAGCAGAGTACAAATGATTGCTCAATGGAATGGCTTTTCACATAGAACGTTATAGCAGTCAAAGTCTATAAATGAATGTTTCTAAATGTGGAGGGGCAACCTGGAGTACCCAGAGAAAATTCCATGCAACCACGGGGGAGAACGTGCAAACTCTAGATATACAGGCGAGGTTCTTAAAATTTTGCCACCTTGACATTCCACTCTTTAACTCAACCACCCACCCACCCACACACAAACCACTTGTAGAGTAAAATGGGGACGTGACGTCATGTGTGCCGTCTAGTGCGATGACGTCACGGAACGTGGCGTCATGCACGCTGGGCGGCTCGATGACGTCATGTCTCCTCTAGTATTTAAGGGGGACCCCGTGACGAAAGCGGGATCACTGTGGGAACGGGTAGAGTGAGAAGGGTGGAGAGGGAACCAGGGGTAGAGAGGGATCGACGAAGAGTCAGGAGTGAAGCTGGTGGTAGCCGTAGGAGGTGCTGCTCTTCCCGGTCGGTGGGGTTGGCAAGTTCCCCCATCCGACTCGAGGGAGAGAGACCGGAGCTAGCCGGGCTGGACCAGGACTTAGTGTAGGACCCCTAACCCCTGGGAAGTTGTCACACCCTTTGTGTTATTGTAATATACTTAATAAACCTTTGGCGAAAGCCCTTACCTTCAAGCCGTCTCCGAGTCGTCGTCGGGAACTCCTCAACACACTAACCAAATCAATCTCTAACCGACTGACTCACCCACACACCCACAAACTAATTCACCAACCCACTTACCAGCCCACCCACTACCTAACTCAACAACCCACTCACTCAACAATCCACTCACCCACCAGGTCACCTATTCACTCCCTCACACACCCACCCATCCACCAACTCAATGTCTAACTCACACACTCACCCACCCAACCAATCACAAACTCACCCAGCCACTCACCCTGCCACAAAATCAATCTCTAACCCACGCACTCAACATTCCACCTACTCACTAATCCAAACTGACTAAATTCAACTATTTTTTAAGTTACCAGGTAAGACCCACAGAGCTATATAAAATATTTTTCCAAAGTAACCTGGCCACAAATGAGAGCTTCACTAAGTGGCCTATCACATAGTAATGTATAGCAGCCAAATCCGATAAACGAATGTTTCTAAATGTGGAGTCGAAATCCACGTGACCATAGAGCACATGCAAACCCCAAATATGCAAGCATCAGGGTTGGGATGGAACCTACGAACTCCAAAATACCAGGCGACGTAGCTAACATCTCGCCACAGTGGCGTACAATTCTCGAACTCAGCCACTCAACTACTAAAGCCACCCACCAACCCACTCACAAACCCGCTCACCCTGCCATGCACTCAATTTCTAATCAACGCACACACGCACACACCCACTCACTCACTCAACCACTCATCCACGCACCCACCTACACATGCACTCACTAACTCACTCACCCACCCACCCACCCAACCTACCCACCCACTCACCTCACCCACCCACTCACTCAGTGACCAACTCACGCTCCAACCCACCCACTCACACTGTGACCCACTCAATCTCCCAACAACTCACCCAGCACCTCACCTACTTACTTAACCACCCATTCACTCACCCACCGACGCACTCACCGCCCACTCACCCAACTGTAAACTAAAATTTAACTATTTTAATTTTACCAGGAAAGGCCGACGGAGCTATATAGATTTTTTTCATAAGCGACGCGGCCACAAATGACTGCTCAAATAAGTCAGTGAGTGCGTGTGTAGGTGGGTGCGTGGATGAGTGGTTGAGCGAGTGAGTGGGTGTGTGCGTGAGTGCATTGATTAAAAATTGAGTGCATGGTAGGGTGAGCAGGTTTGTGAGTGGGTTGGTGGGTGGCTTTAGTAGTTGAGTGAGTGAGTTCCAGAACAGCCAAAACCTCGAAATGCATGTTTCTAAATATGGAGAGAAAACCCGGAGGACTCGGAGAAAAATCCATGCAACCACAAGAACATGCACACTCCAAATATACAGGCGTCATAATCGAGATCGAACCCACAACCTCCTGTACAAAAGGCGAGGTAGTTAATATCTCACCACCATGGCGCTCCACTTTCTTGACTCAGTCACCCACTCACCCACCCCTTCAGCCACCTACCCACTCAGAAACACCCACCCACTCAAAAACCCGCACCTTGCTACCAACTCAACCACTTACCGACGCATCCACTTACACACCCACCCATCCACCCACTCAATCTCTAACTCGCACACTCACCAGTCCACCCGCTCACCCAGCTACTTACCTACTCACCCACTCACCCTGCCACCCACTCACCATGCCGCCCACTCAACCTCTAACCGACCTACCGACCCAACCAGCCACCCATCCCCTAAACTAAACTACTTTTTATTTCACCAGGTAAGGCTCATTGAGCTATATAGACCCTTTTCAGAATCGGCCTGGCTACAAATGATAGATAAACGAAGTGGCTTATCACATACATTTATTGCAGCCAAATCCTCAAAAGGCATGTTGATTCTAAATGCAGCGGAAAGGACCCGGAGAACATGCAAACTCCAAATATACAGGCGGCAGGATCGCAATCGAATCCACAACCTCATGTATACTAGGCGAGCTAGTGAACATTTCACCACCGTAGCGCCCCACTCTTTGACTCACCCAATCACTCACAAGCTAACTTACCCACTCAACCTCCCACATTAACTTACCCACCCAGCAGTCACTCACCCATTCACTCACTCACCTACTTTCTGACCCCATTCAGTCAACAACTCACCGACCCACCCAACCACTCACTTAGTTAACCACTTGCTCACCCACCCACTCACCCTATGACCCACTTAATCTCTAAATCACTCACTCACTAAACTACACACTCACCCACCAACATACTAACTCAAACACTCACCAACGAACTCACTCACCCAACCACGAACTGACCCACTCACTCACCCACAAACTCGCGAACCAAAAACACACATACCCAACCCATCACTCACCCAACCCCTCACTCACCGACTTACTCAATCACCAATCCAGACACTCACCCACTGACCGACCCACCAACTCATTAACTCACCCAGGACTCACTCACTCTGCCACCCATTCAATTTCTAACCCACCCACACACCTACTCCCTCAGCCACTCACCTCTTCACACACTCACCCACTACCCACGTAATTATTCACCCACCCACTAACTCAACCACCCACTAACGCAACCACTGACCCACTCGAACTCATCCACTCAAAAAGCCACCCACTAAAATATCTAAACCACACTCATGCAACCACCCACCCACTCACCCTCACACTTACCAATGCACTTTCCCACTCACTCACCCATCAACTCACTAACCCACCCATTAATTCAGGAACTCACCGAGCAACTGACCTACTCACCCAAGACGCACTACCCACGGAACCACCCACCCACCAACTGACTCAATTTCTCACCCACTCACTCACCCACCCACTAGTGCTCCCACTAACTAATTCATTCATCTACTCACTCACCCACCCCTCACTCACCTAACCATTCACTGCTTCAAGCTCCCATACTGACCAAATCACCCACCGACTAAATCACCCACAAATATCCACTCACTCACCACCCACTCACCCACTACTCACACAACCACTCACCAACTCATTCACTTGCTCACCCACGCATTCACTCACCCCACTCACTCACCAACCATCCACTCACCCACTCACTGAACCACCCCTTCACTTACCCACCCCCTCCATACTTAACCGCAATAACTCACCCACTGAACCTCTCACATCCATCCACTCACTCACCAACCCAACCTTCCACGGTCATCCAATCTCGTACCCACTAACTCAATCACTCACCAACGCACTCACCGTCTCACTCATCCATTCCCTCATCCATCCACTCACTCACCCATTCACCAAATCAATCACGCACAAATTAACTCACCAATTCAACCAGCCACTGAGCTACTCACCCACGAGCCACGTAACCACTCACCCACCCTCCCTCCCACTGAATCTCTAACCTACCCACTCACACATCAACTAACCCACCCATCATCATCTCACTAACCCACCCATCATCTCACCCACTCACCCAGCCACCCACTCAATCTCGCATCCCACCAATTCAATCACTCACCCCCCATCCAAGCATTCAATCACCCATTCACTCACCATTTAAATCTCCCACTCATCCAATTACCCTCCCACTCATCCAATCACCCACCCACTCATCCAATCACCCACCCACTAACTCAAACATAAACATCTATTCACTCACCCAATCCTCCGCTCACCTACTCAATCACATAACCACCAACTCAATATCTAACTCAAACACTCACCAACGAACTCTCAACCTCCCACACTCATGCACTCACCCACCTAACCAGTAACTCAACCACACAAATCCACTAATTCACCCCTTTGCTCAGCCAATCAATCACACAACCACCCACTCAATCTATAACCCATCCACTCACTCAACGACCCATCTTCTCACCCACTCAGCCAACCACCCACTCAGCCAACCACCCACTCAACCACACACTAACTGATCAATCCACTCATTCACCCACCCACCAACTCACCCAACCCCTCACTCATGCAACCCCTCACCTCCACCCACCCAACCTCCCACTCTCACCCTACTACTCAATCACCCACTCAATTTACAAACTCAATCACCGACTCCATCACCCATCCACCCATACTGACCCACCCCCTAACTCACCCGCACACCCACTCAGCCACCCAATAATTCACCCACTCAACTCACCCACCCCTTCACTCATTCACACACCCACTTAACTTCCCACGCTCACCCACCCATACAACCATTAAATTACACATCCACTCACCCCCTCAACCTCCCACAATCATCCACTCACCCACCCACTAACTCATCCACACACACACTCACTAAACCACAAACACTCATTCACCTACCCCTCCGTTCAGCCATTCAATCACACGATGATTGATTAAATCACTAACCCGCCCACTCACTCCCCCACCCACTTATGCACTCCCCAACCCACTCACGCACTCCCCAACCCACTCATCCTCTCACTTACCCACCCATGCACGCACTCACTGACTCACCGACTCACCGAGCCATTTACACAATTAACAATGCACTTACCAAATCACCCACGCATCCACTCACCCACTCAAACTCCCCCACCCACTCACCATCCGTCTCACTCACCCACTCGACCCCCTCACTCACCCACTCGACCTCCCACACTCACCCACCTACTCACCAACCCACTCTCTCATCCAACCATTCATTCACCCCCTCAACCTCCCACATTCACCCACTCGGCCACCTACCAACTAACTCAACCACATACACCCGCTCACTCAACATTACCACTCACCCTCTACCCACGCAATCAATCAATGCCTCCTTCACTCACCCAACCTGTCACTCACCCAACCCCTCAGCCACCTACCTCTGTCTCAAGCCTCGTGCAGTCCAAGCTCCAGGAGGGCCTCCTCCTCCTCGAACCCGCCGAGGTTGGGTCCCGTGTACATGCCCTCGTGGCCCCGCACGCTCACGCGCACACGGGGTCGCGCGTTTGTTCTCGCCACGCGAACCTCGGCCGTTATCTCCCACCCGAGTCCCCGCCCACTGGAGCCCCATTAGGGTCCCCGTCGGGGGGAACAATGAGGTGTCCATCCGCTGTGTCTCCTCCCCTCTCGACCCCGCTAGGACCCCCTGCGCCGCTCACGATATCCCCCCAGGAGGACCCTGTCCCTCCTGTTTCCATCTCGCGGGGTCGCCTCTCCGCACTCCCGCGCTTCAGCAGGCTCAGTGCTTGCACCACCATGCGGCGCTCCTCAGAACCTGCGGGGGTGGACGAGGGTGGGGGGGATCATCATCGTCAGCAGCAGATGCAGCATCATTATTATTATAAGCAGCTACAGCAAGTCGCAGCATCATAATCATCATCTGAATTACCACCACCACCAGCAGGAGCACTATCATCACCATCTTCAACTTGCCAAGCCATCATCATTACATCATCACCAGATTAATAGATCTCTACCATCACCATGCGTAAAGACATTAGCATTATAATCACTATCTCCTGCATATCCTAATCTCAACATAATTATCGTTAACATTATAATCAACATCATATCGATCAACGCACCGGTGTAAATTGTTCTAGTTGTATTCAATACAAATCAGTTAATATTTGCATCACTCGAACGTGCCACACCACTGCTCCACTCCCCGCTGCCCTTCTCCATCCTCCCCCTTGCTCCTTGGCCCCTTACCATCTGCCAACTGCCCCCTTGCTGCCCGGGCTCGTGGGTACCCTCAGAGGATTTGTATTCAGCTGTAATATCGAGGCTAGAATACATTTCCGCGTGATAAGCCACTTCGTTGAGTTATCATTTGTGATAGCCAGGTCGCTTCAGAGAACCATCTATATAGCTCAGTGAGCTTTACCGGGTAAAATGCAAAATTGTTTAGTTTTTTTGTCTGATGGTAAGGTACCACGCAAACCACCACCATCATGACTGCTGTCAGGCTCCGTAGAGCAGGGTGCGTGTTTGTTGTCATCGTCTACAAGAGCTACACGTGGCAAACCGGGGGTGCTGTCGCATGGCTCGGCGATTGCGCATTTGCAGAATTAATCTGGCAAGGGTCACATGATCAGAAAAGGGGGAGTCCAGCAACATGAACCCTTGCACTGTGCCGCTCCCCACACCTGCAACCAACCAGCGTGGTGAAGTATGGTCAAATACACCGCAACGATCCGCTAGGTTGTGGCGGTCCCCATACAGCAGCGGAATCGTGAAAGGGCCATAGCGTGGTCGCACATCCATCGTCCCACGTGATACCACCTGCGGGGCACGCCTCGCAACGCTCAGGTGAGCGTTACCTGCACTCGCTTCCTGCCGGATAGCTTCAACCACCTGCCAGCCATCGTATCCCGAGGGGAGGTCGGGTCGCTTCATTTGCTCGTCGCTCCACAATTGGAAGTTCCTGGCAAAGGTGCGCGAGGTGGATGAGCTGGAGTCCTGTCTGCGAGCGTGTGGGTTTAGCACGCTGCGCTACAATGAATCCGGCGACCCGAGCTCGATTCCCGCTTACAGCCACCATCACCAGTGCGTCCTGGATCTTGAGAGGTCGGTTCAGCCTTAAATTAGTATCTGGTACGATGTGTACACATCGCAACTCGGGAGAAAAAGGCAGCTGAGGGTGGTCCCGGCCACCCACACAGAACATGTGTGAAACCCAGAGATTATGCGTGAAACACGTGCAGATCATTAGAAAAACAGGCAAATATATTGTGTGATATCAAATATGGATCATGCGTAAAACACATACCGATCATACGCAAGAAACACACAATCAGGCAATGTATGAAAACACACTCATATGCTACTGTAGGATACGTTGGTTCAGCAGATGTACAGGGTGATGGATTACAATGTTAAGTTTTTTTAAAATGGCGATGAAGAATATTGTCCATTCATTTGCAGTCCAGCCGTACACTCATTCATTCACGTGCTATCTTTTCGTCTATGCATCGGTCAATCCGCAAGTCAATTATGCAAGAGGACTCAGTCCCCCCCTGCCCCGCCCCCCTCTGCAAGTAGTAGCAGCTCCCTGCACCACCCAGCTAACCCCACACTGCATGCCGCGTTCTGCGCGATGCCTCAAGTTCAAGGTCGTGTGGGTGACACATTACCGTGGTGATTATTTGAAATGTAACTTTTTATTTTACCAGGGAAGTGAGCCATATAGCTCTTTTTAAGAAGCGATCTGGTCACAAATGTTAGTTTTAACGGAGTGGCTCATCTTGTGGAAATTTATAGCAGTAAAATACTCTAAACCAGGGGTCTCAAACTCACGGCCCGCAGGCCAATTGTGGCCCGCGGAACGATATTTTGTGGCCCACTATTTGGCATCAATTTTTTATTTTTTATTATTATATTTTTTTACCATAGCTCAGGCTCGTGACAGCTTCCGGTGTTTGTTGACAAGTTAGCCAACGCGAATTAGCAACGTTAGTCACTTGGTTGAAACGTGATTCCGGAGTGACACCAAATGGAAGGAAAATATATCCTGTCACCCAGTGCAAGGTACAGAGGACTTAGGAAGTGGGCGGACTCAACAAGTGTAATCAGTGACCTAATAAAGACAACAGAGTGTTGCAATAGGAAAGGGAAAATAATTACATGGATAGCAAATAGCATGAGATGGGTGGCAAGAACAAAAGCCAAATGGTGGTTAGAACCTGAATATTATGAAGAAGTTATAGATTATTATTACAAGAGAAACAAAGAAAAGGAAAAAGGACAGATATGTGCAATCGCAAAAGAAAATAATTTACCAAGAACAATTTAATCAAAAAGAGCAAGAAATAAAAAGATATAAAACATGAGACAATGCACTTTATGTTAAGAATTAAGACAGGTGGAGTAACATGGACACCAGAGTTAGCTCAATGGCATCCAGAGAGATTCGGTAGAGCAGAAGGATATGTAGGATGTGAACAAAAAGAAGAAAATCTAGATCACTTTATTTATGAATGTGAAAGTTATAAACACCTGAGAGAACACGATTGATGAATTTAATAATGATAAAAAAAAACCGAAGTGCTCAAAAAAAGCATGAACAATGATAAAGTTTTCAAATACCTCTCAGAATATATAGAAAGGGCATACTAAATAAGATCCCAAATACTCAGGTATTGGGATAAAAACATGTAAATATATCACCCCCACCTTCCCTGAGCTTTCCAAGATGTTCAAGTGGACCATGTGCCTTTTTGGGAGCACATATCTGTGTTAAAAGCTCTTTTGCACCATGAACTTTAATAAGTCAAAGTACAGGTCCAAACTTACTGATGAGCATTTCAAGCCATACTGAGGGTCTCAATTGCTTCCTCCCTCAAGCCAAATGTGGCTCAGCTGTGTAAGAAGAGGAAGCGCTGCCAGGTCTCTGGAAGCATGGAGTAGGTAAGAGAAGCCTATGTTCTGAAGAACCGTTCATGTTCTGAACTGTTATTAATAAAGATTGAGAAGATTGGATCAGTTGCACTTTTTTTTGAATACTTGATGAGGCCCAGCCTCACCCAGACTCTACCTCCAGCGGCCCCCAGGTAAGTTGAGTTTGAGACTCCTGCTCTGAACGCATGTTTCTAAATATGGAGGGAAAAACTGGAAGACCTGGAGAACAATCCACGCGACCACGGGAGAGAGAGACATGCAAACTCCAAATATTCAGGCGTCAGGGTCCGGATCGAACCCACGACCTCTTGCAAACCAGGTGAAGGAGTTAACATCCCACCACCGCGGCACCCTTATGTACCAGGTTACACAGTCACGGACTCAAATGAAGACACAGTCCCTTCATTTAACAGTCTGTTCGATAAATAAGTGCTGTTAGCGAGCACCTATTAAGGCTAGCATGCCACACGAGGGGGTGGCTGGTCAGTTTTACCCAGGATAGCCCTACTGGCTCTTTACAGGAGGGATCTACCACATTTCCCAGCAATGATAACTAGGCACAGTATATTCCAACTGGGTAATTTGCGGGCAATTGTATTTAATTCGGTTAATCTGGTCCATGACGCTGGGATCTTCAACGTCCACTGAAGCAGACGGCACATGGTGTCTTTGCGGTGAACACGCCTGTAGCATTAAACAGGGCGGCCGCTGGATTCAAACCGCGAACATCTACGACAAGCGGCACACGTACAACTGCTACAGACACACGCCGAGTGTGTAATCACTCAATATGTGAGTGATTACACGCAACATTGTTGTGTGATTAAACACAACGTTGTTGTGTGTGTAATCACACACAAAAATATTGATGAGACGCAACGACGTTGTGTTGAGTGTAATCACAAACAACAACGTTGTGTTGAGTGTAATCACTCAAAACGACATTGTGTTGAGTGTAATCACTCACAACGACGTTGTGTTGAGTGTAATCACTTACAACAACAATGTTGTGTTGAGTGTAATCACTTACAACAACAACAACGTTGTGTTGAGTGTAATCACTTACAACAACAACGTTGTGTTGAGTGTAATCACAGGCAACAATGTTGATGACACACAGCGTCCAACAGAGGGCGTCGTAGTCGTGCCATTGGGAGGCGGCGAGTGATGAACGTCACTGCGGCGCCGCAAAGAGATCAGAGCCGTGATATTTATTTATTTATTTGTACACTGGAGGAGGAATCCGATGAGCTACGAAGTTCTTTATCACAAACGTCCAGCGTCTTGGCCGTCACGATAGAACGAGGCCGATAAACGTGGAGGTATAAATGAGGGTGATGCTAAGTCGGTGTGCCGTGCCCTAAGTGAGGTTGCCATGGGCGTGTGTGTTGGCCGTGTCAGGAGCGGGTGAGGAGGACGAGGCAAGGGGTCAGGATGACGAGGTGAAGGGTAAGAAGAACGAGGTCAGGAGGTGAGGGGTGAGGAGGACGAGATGAGGTGTGAGGAACGCGAGGAGAAAGGTGAGGAGAACGAGGAGTGAAGAGAACGAGGGGTGAGGAGGACGAGGCGTGAGGAGGACGAGGGGTTAGGAGGACGAGGGGTGAGGAAGACGAGAGGTGAGGAGAACGAGGGGTGAGGAGGACGAGGGGTGAGGAGGACGAGGGGTGAGGAGGACGAGGGGTGAGGAGGACGAGGGGTGAGGAGGACGAGGGGTGAGGAGAGTGAGGGGTGAGGAGTAAGAAGAACGAGCTGTGGGGGTGAGGACGAGGTGAGGGGTGAGAACGAGGTGAGGGTTGAGGACAAGTGAGGTGGACAAGGTGAGGGGTGAGAATGAGGTGAGGGGTCAAGAGGACGAGGTGAGGGGTCAAGCGGACGACGTGAGGGGTAAGGAGGACGAGGTGAGGGGTGAGGAGGATGAGGAGCAGGGTGCGGTGGACGAGCGAAGGGTGAGGAGGACGAGGGGCGAGGAGGACGGGGGGTGAGAAGTAAGAAGAACGAGGTGTGGGGGTGAGGAGGACGAGGGGTGAGGAGGACGAGGTGAGGGCTGAGGAGAGCGAGGCGTGAGGAGAGCGAGGGGTGAGGAGAGCGAGGGGTGAGGACAGCGAGGGGTGAGGAGGACGAGGGGTGAGGAGGACGAGGGGTGAGGAGGTGAGGAGCAGGGTGCGGTGGACGAGCGAGGGGTGAGGACGGGGGGTGAGAAGAAAAACGAGGTGTGGGGGTGAGGACGAGGGTTGAGGAGAGTGAGGGGTGAAGAGAGCGAGTGGTGAGGAGAGCGAGGGGTGAGGAGGACGAGGGGTGAGGAGAGCGAGGGGTGAGGAGAGCGAGGGGTGAGGAGGACGAGGGGTGAGGAGGACGAGGGGTGAGGACGACGAGTCGAGGGGTGAGGTGAGGGGTAAGAAGAACGCGGTGTGGGTGAGAAGGACGAGGTGAGGGGTGAGGCGGGCGAGGCGTGAGGATGACGAGGCGCGGGGTGCGGTGGACGAGGTGAGGGGTGAGGAAGACGAGCTGAGGGGTGAGGAGAACGAGGGGTGAGGAGAACGAGCGGTGAGGAGGACGAGGGGTGAGGAGGGTGAGGTGAGGGGTGAGTAGGATGAGTCGAGTGGTGAGGAGGACAAGATGAGGGGTAAGAAGAACGAGGTGAAGGGTGAGGAGGACGAGGTGAGCGGTGAGGACGACGACGGGTGAGGAGGACGAGCTGAGGTGAGGACGAGCTGAGGTGAGAGGTGAGGACGCGTCGAGGGGTGAGGAGGACGAGTTGAAAGGTGAGGCGGACGAGGGGTGAGGACGATGGGTGAGGACGATGAGGCGAGGGGTGAGGAGGACGAGGGGTGAGGATGAGAGGTGAGGACGAGGGGTGAGGAGGATGAGGGGTGAGAAGGACGAGTCGAGGGGTGAGGAGGACGAGGTGAGAGGTGAGGAAGACAAGCTGAGGAGTGAGGAGGACGAGGGGTGAGGAGGACAAGGCGAGGGGTGTAGGAGGAAGCGAGGGGTGAGAACGAGGGTTGAGGAGGACGAGGTGATGGGTGAGGACGAGGTGAGGAGAGCGAGGGGTTAGAGAAGGACGAGGTGAGGGTGAGGAGGATCAGCTAAGAGGTAAATATGACGAGGCGAGGACGAGGTGAGGGGTGAGGAGGACGAAGTGAGGGCGAGGTGAGGGGTGAGGAATACGAGCTGAGGGATGAGAAGGACGAGGTGAGGGGTGAGGAGGACGAGGGGTGAGGAGGAGGCGAGGGGTGAGAACGAGGGTTGAGGAGGACGAGGTGATGGGTGAGGACGAGGTGAGGAGAGCGAGGGGTTAGAGAAGGACGAGGTGAGGGTGAGGAGGATCAGCTAAGAGGTAAATATGACGAGGCGAGGACGAGGTGAGGGGTGAGGAGGACGAAGTGAGGGCGAGGTGAGGGGTGAGGAATACGAGCTGAGGGATGAGAAGGACGAGGTGAGGGGTGAGGAGAACGAGGGGTGAGGAGGAGGCGAGGGGTGAGAACGAGGGTTGAGGAGGACGAGGTGATGGGTGAGGACGAGGTGAGGAGAGCGAGGGGTTAGAGAAGGACGAGGTGAGGGTGAGGAGGATGAGCTGAGGGGTAAAGATGACGAGGCGAGGACGAGGTGAGGGGTGAGGAGGACGAAGTGAGGGCGAGGTGAGGGGTGAGGAATACGAGCTGAGGGTTGAGGAGGACGAGGCGATGGGTGAGGAGGACGAGGCGATTGGTGAGGAGGACGAGGTGATGGGTGAGGACGAGGTGAGGAGAGCGAGGGGTTAGAGAAGGACGAGGTGAGGATGAGGAACAGGGTGCGGTGGACGAGCGAGGGGTGAGGAGAACGAGAAGTGAGGAGGACGGGGGGTGAGAAGTAAGAAGAACGAGGTGTGGGGGTGAGGAGGACGAGGGGTGAGGAGGACGAGGCGAGGGCTGAGGAGAGCGAGGCGTGAGGAGCGCGAGGGGTGAGGACAGCGAGGGGTGAGGAGGACGAGGGGTGAGGAGGTGAGGAGCAGGGTGCGGTGGACGAGCGAGGGATGAGGACGGGGGGTGAGAAGAAAAACGAGGTGTGGGGGTGAGGACGAGGTTTGAGGAGAGCGAGGGGTGAAGAGAGCGAGCGGTGAGGAGAGCGAGGGGTGAGGAGGACGAGGGGTGAGGAGAGCGAGGGGTGAGGAGAATGAGGGGTGAGGAGGACGAGGGGTGAGGAGGTGAGGGGTGAGGAGGTGAGGGGTGCGGAGGACGAGTCGAGCGGTGAGGAGGAAGAGGTGAGGGGTAAGAAGAACGCGGTGTGGGTGAGAAGGACGAGGTGAGGGGTGAGGCGGGCGAGGCGTGAGGATGACGAGGCGCGGGGTGGGGTGGACGAGGTGAGGGGTGAGGAAGACGAGCTGAGGGGTGAGGAGAACGAGCGGTGAGGAGGACAATGGGTGAGGAGGACAATGGGTGAGGAGAACGAGGGGTGAGTAGGATGAGGTGAGGAGTGAGTAGGACGAGTCGAGTGGTGAGGAGGACAAGATGAGGGGTAAGAAGAACGAGGTGTGGGGTGAGGAGGACGAGGCAAATGGTGAGGACAGCGAGGGGAGGGGAGGACGAGGAGTGAGGACGAGCTAAGGGTGAGGAGGACGAGGCGAGGGAGAGGTGAGGGGTGAGAAGGACGACGGGTGAGGAGGACGAGCTGAGGTGAGAGGTGAGGACGAGTCGAGGGGTGAGGAGGACGAGGTGAAAGGTGAGGCGGACGAGGGGTGAGGAGGACGATGGGTGAGGAGGACGAGAGGTGACGATGACGAGAGTGAAGAGGACGAGGGGTGAGGAGAGTGAGGGGTGAGGAGTAAGAAGAACGAGCTGTGGGGGTGAGAACGAGGTGAGAACGAGGTGAGGATTGAGGACAAGTGAGGTGGACGAGGTGAGGGGTGAGAACGAGGTGAGGGGTCAAGAGGACGAGGTGAGGGGTCAAGAGGACGAGGTGAGGGGTCAAGCGGACGACGTGAGGGGTAAGGAGGACGAGGTGAGGGGTGAGGAGGATGAGGAGCAGGGTGCGGTGGACGAGCGAGGGGTGAGGAGGATGAGAAGTGAGGAGGACGGGGGGTGAGACGTAAGAAGAACGAGGTGTGTGGGTGAGGAGGACGAGGCGAGGGCTGAGGAGAGCGAGGGGTGAGGACGGGGGGTGAGAAGAAAAACGAGGTGAGGACGAGGGTTGAGGAGAGCGAGGGGTGAAGAGAGCGAGGGGTGAAGAGAGCGAGGGGTGAGGAAGACGAGGGGTGAGGAGACCGAGGGGTGAGGAGACCGAGGGGTGAGGAGGACGAGAGGTAAGGAGGTGAGGGGTGCGAAGGACGAGTCGAGGGGTGAGTAGGAAGAGGTGAGGGGTAAGAAGAACGCGGTGTGGGTGAGAAGGACGAGGTGAGGGGTGAGGTGGGCGAGGCGTGAGGATGACGAGGCGCGGGGTGCGGTGGACGAGGTGAGGTGAGGGGTGAGGAGAACGATGTGTGAGGAGGACGAGGGGTGAGGAGGACGAGGGGTGAGGAGGGTGAGGTGAGGGGTGAGTAGGACGAGTCGAGTGGTGAGGAGGACAAGATGAGGGGTAAGAAGAACGAGGTGTGGGGTGAGGAGGACGAGGCAAATGGTGAGGACAGCGAGGGGAGGGGAGGACGAGGAGTGAGGACGAGCTAAGGGTGAGGAGGACGAGGCGAGGGAGAGGTGAGGGGTGAGAAGGACGAGGTGAGCGGTGAGGACGACGACGGGTGAGGAGGACGAGCTGAGGTGAGAGGACGAGTCGAGGGGTGAGGAGGACGAGGGGTGAGGAGGACGATGGGTGAGGAAGATGAGGCGAGGAGTGAGGAAGATGAGGCGAGGGGTGAGGAGGACGAGGGGTGAGGAGGATGAGGGGTGAGAAGGACGAGTCGAGGGGTGAGGAAGACGAGGTGAGGGGTGAGGAAGACGAAGTGATGGGTGAGGATGAGGGGTGGGGTGTGGACGAGGTGAAAGGTCAAGCGGACGACGTGAGGGTTGAGGACAAGGTGAGGAGGACGAGGGGTTAAGAGGACGAGCTGAGGAGGACGAGGTGAGGGGTGAGGAGGACGAGGTGAGGGTGAGGAGGATGAGCTGAGGGGTAAAGATGACGAGGCAAGGGGTGAGGAGGACGAGGACGAGGTGAGGGGTGAGGAGGACGAAGTGAGGGGTGAGGAGAACGAGGGGTTAGAACGAGGGTTTAGGAGGACGAGGCGATGGGTGAGGAGGACGAGGTGATGGGTGAGGACGAGGTGAGGAGAGCGAGGGGTTAGAGAAGGACGAGGTGAGGGTGAGGAGGATGAGCTAAGGGGTAAAGATGACGAGGCAAGGGGTGAGGACGAGGCGAGGACGAGGTGAGGGGTGAGGAGGACGAAGTGAGGGCGAGGTGAGGGGTGAGGAATACGAGCTGAGGGATGAGAAGGACGAGGTGAGGGGTGAGGAGGACGAGGCGAGGGGTGAAAACGAGGGGTGAAGGAGAACGGGGTGAGGAGGACGAGGCGAGATGCGAGGACGGGGTGAGGACGAGGTGAAGGGTGAGGAGGAGGTGATGTTTGATTCGTGACAAAACATGTAATAAAGTTATTAATAACAATCTTAATTATAGTCAATTATTCACGTCTACTACATAGAGTGCAGGTAGCCGTGTGAGGATGAGGTGAGAACGAGGTGAGGGGTAAGGACGAGGTGAGTAGAACGAGAGGCGAGGGGTGAGAACGAGGTGAGGGTTGAGGACGACGGGTGAGGTGGACGAGGTGAGGGGTGAGGATGAGTCGAGGGGTGAGGAGGACGAGGTAAAACGTGAGGCAGACGAGGGGTGAGGAGGACGATGGGTGAGAAAGATGAGGCGAGGGGTGAGGAGGACGAGGGGTGAGGAGGACGATGGGTGAGGAGGATGAGGGGTGAGAAGGACGAGTCGAGGGGTGAGGAGGACGAGGTGAGGGGTGAGGAAGACGAGCTGAGGGGTGAGGATGACGCGGGGTGAGGAGGACGAGCTGAGGGGTAAAGCGGATGAGGTGAGGGGTGAGGAAGACGAGGTGATGGGTGAGGATGAGGTGAGGGGTGTGGACGAGGTGAAAGGTCAAGCGGACGACGTGAGGGGTGAGGACGAGGTGAGGAAGACGAGGTGAGGGGTGAGGAGGACGAGGTGAGGGTGAGGAGGATGAGCTGAGGGGTAAAGATGACGAGGCAAGGGGTGAGGACGAGGCGAGGACGAGTCGAGGGGTGAGGAGGACGAGGTAAAACGTGAGGCAGACGAGGGGTGAGGAGGACGATGGGTGAGAAAGATGAGGCGAGGGGTGAGGAGGACGAGGGGTGAGGAGGACGAGGGGTGAGGAGGACGAGGGGTGAGGAGGATGAGGGGTGAGAAGGACGAGTCGAGGGGTGAGGAGGACGAGGTAAAAGGTGAGGCAGACGAGGGGTGAGGAGGACGATGGGTGAGAAAGATGAGGCGAGGGGTGAGGAGGACGAGGGGTGAGGAGGACGAGGGGTGAGGAGGATGAGGGGTGAGAAGGACGAGTCGAGGGGTGAGGAGGACGAGGTGAGGGGTGAGGAAGACGAGCTGAGGGGTGAGGAGGACGCGGGGTGAAGAGGACGAGCTGAGGGGTAAAGCGGATGAGGTGAGGGGTGAGGAAGACGAGGTGATGGGTGAGGATGAGGTGAGGGGTGTGGACGAGGTGAAAGGTCAAGCGGACGACGTGAGGGGTGAGGACGAGGTGAGGAAGACGAGCTGAGGGGTGAGGAGGACGAGGTGAGGAGGACGAGGGGTGAAGAGGACGAGCTGAGGAGGACGAGGTGAGGGGTGAGGAGGACGAGGTGAGGGTGAGGAGGATGAGCTGAGGGGTAAAGATGACGAGGCAAGGGGTGAGGACGAGGCGAGGACGAGGTGAGGGGTGAGGAGGACGAAGTGAGGGGTGAGTACGAGGCGAGGGGTGAGGAGAACGAGGGGTGAGGAGGACGAGGCGAGGGGTGAGGAGGCGAGGGGTGAGAACGAGGGTTGAGGAGGACGTGGCGATGGGTGAGGAGGACGAGGCGATGGGTGAGGAGGAGGTGATGTTTGATTCGTGACAAAACATGTAATAAAGTTAATAACAATCTGAATTATAGTCAATTATTCACGTTTACTACATAGAGTGCAGGTAGCCGTGTGAGGATGAGGTGAGAACGAGGTGAGGGGTAACGACGAGGTGAGTAGAACGAGAGGCGAGGGGTGAGAACGAGGTGAGGGTTGAGGACGACGGGTGAGGTGGACGAGGTGAGGGGTGAGGATGAGTCGAGGGGTGAGGAGGACGAGGTAAAACGTGAGGCAGACGAGGGGTGAGGAGGATGAGGGGTGAGAAGGACGAGTCGAGGGGTGAGGAGGACGAGGTGAGGGGTGAGGAAGACGAGCTGAGGGGTGAGGAGGACGCGGGGTGAGGAGGACGAGCTGAGGGGTAAAGCGGATGAGGTGAGGGGTGAGGAAGACGAGGTGATGGGTGAGGATGAGGTGAGGGGTGTGGACGAGGTGAAAGGTCAAGCGGACGACGTGAGGGGTGAGGACGAGGTGAGGAAGACGAGCTGAGGGGTGAGGAGGACGAGGTGAGGAGGACGAGCGGTGAAGAGAACGAGCTGAGGAGGACGAGGTGAGGGGTGAGGAGGACGAGGTGAGGGTGAGGAGGATGAGCTGAGGGGTAAAGATGACGAGGCAAGGGGTGAGGACGAGGCGAGGACGAGGTGAGGGGTGAGGAGGACGAAGTGAGGGGTGAGTACGAGGCGAGGGGTGAGGAGAACGAGGGGTGAGGAGGCCGAGGCGAGGGGTGAGGAGACGAGGGGTGAGAACGAGGGTTGAGGAGGCCGAGGCGAGGGGTGAGTACGAGGCGAGGGGTGAGGAGAACGACGGGTGAGGAGGACGAGGCGAGGGGTGAGGAGGAGGCGAGGGGTGAGAACGAGGGTTGAGGAGGACGAGGCGATGGGTGAGGAGGACGAGGCGATGGGTGAGGAGGACGAGGTGATGGGTGAGAATGAGGTGAGGAGAGCGAGGGGTTAGAGAAGGATGAGGTGAGGGTGAGGAGGATGAGCTAAGGGGTAAAGATGACGAGGCGAGGACGAGGTGAGGGGTGAGGAGGACGAAGTGAGGGCGAGGTGAGGGGTGAGGAATACGAGCTGAGGGATGAGAAGGACGAGGTGAGGGGTGAGGAGGACGAGGGGTGAGGAGGACGAGGCGAGGGGTGAGGAGGAGGCGAGGGGTGAGGAGGAGGCGAGGGGTGAGAACGAGGGTTGAGGAGGACGAGGCGATGGGTGAGGAGGACGAGGCGATGGGTGAGGAGGACGAGGTGAGGAGAGCGAGGGGTTAGAGAAGGACGAGGTGAGGGTGAGGAGGATGAGCTAAGGGGTAAAGATGACGAGGCAAGGGGTGAGGACGAGGCGAGGACGAGGTGAGGGGTGAGGACCAAGTGAGGGCGAGGTGAGGGGTGAGGAATACGAGCTGAGGGATGAAAAGAACGAGGTGAGGGGTGAGGAGGACGAGGTGAGGGGTGAGAACGAGGGGTGAAGAAGAACGGGGTGAGGAGGACGAGGCGAGATGCGAGGACGGGGTGAGGACGAGGTGAAGGGTGAGGAGGAGGTGATGTTTGATTCGTGACAAAACATGTAATAAAGTTAATAACAATCTGAATTATAGTCAATTATTCACGTCTACTACATAGAGTGCAGGTAGCCGTGTGAGGATGAGGTGAGAACGAGGTGAGGGGTAACGACGAGGTGAGTAGAACGAGAGGCGAGGGGTGAGAACGAGGTGAGGGTTGAGGACGACGGGTGAGGTGGACGAGGTGAGGGGTGAGGATGAGTCGAGGGGTGAGGATGAGTCGAGGGGTGAGGATGAGGCGAGCGGTGAGGACGAGGTGAGTAGAACGGGGGTGAGGACGAGGCGAGGGGTGAGGAGAACGAGGGGTGAGGAGAACGAGGGGTGAGGAGGGCGAGGGGTGAGGAGGGCGAGGTGAGGGGTTAGGGGTGAGGAGGATGAGGTGAGGTCGGTAAGGGAGGTGTCCGTCTCCGGAGAGTTGCATGATATTTGTTGCTATGCTCGATGTTTGGTTGGTGACATAACATTCAATAAAGTTCTAAATAACATCCTGAAAGATAATAAATTACTCGTGTCTGCTGCATAGAGGCCAGGTACCCGCGTTTGCCTTCTGCGTGTGCGTGTAGATAAATCAGAATCTGTATTTTACATGAGTTTTGACGTTCTCTTTCACACACGTCCAGAAGGGTCGGGTTAGCCAGTTGCATCAACAACAAAATGCAATTAAAGATACTCGAGTAAGGATTGAGAAAATGTAGTCAAGTCACGAATAAATGTCATGTAAAATCAAACTGTGCAAGCTCATACCTTCTTGTAGATTTGTCAACATCAAATCCAAGCTTGGGCAAGATGGCAAAACACCAACAGTCAAAGGACCATACCAAGACAGTGGCCTCGATTAAATTGCATTCAAACATTGAACTCTCGACACGTGGGTGAAGAGGTTCCGAGTTTCAAATCGCAGACGCAAAAGCCGCGTCGAGAACTTTGAGCCCTGGCTGATACGGAGGCAGCTTCCTCTGCCCCCATAGGGTGCCTGGGGGCACGTGATCTGGCTCCGCCCATGGTAGGCGGGGCCAATTGCGTCACTTCCTGCGCTCTCACCTCCGACCCCAATGGCGTTACGTCACTCCGGCAGGGCGAGCGAGCTGAGCGGCTGCGTTTGTCTCTTGCGCCCCCAACAGGAGCCATGAAGTTCTTCAAGAGACGGCAGCAGATGCAAGCGACGCTGGAGACTCCAAATTCGTCAACAGTGGAGGTGAGTGGCGCCACCTCTTGCGTTGGAGTTATACGAAGTAACAAATATAGTACTGTGATCACATCGAGAAAAAATATTATTTTTTAAAATATTAAAATTTTACTTTAAATTGAGCGCTTGATGCGTGGGTAACGAGGTTCATAGTTTAAGATCACAGATTGAGAGTTTCATCAAGGATTTTAGTCGAAAAAAGCTTTCTCTGGGCAGTTGGTCCTTGTTTGCGTTGCCAAGGTGATAGCATCTCGTGTCAACTGCCATTTCCCAGCAGCTGTGCCTGGGGGTCACGTGACGTTTGGTGACGCAATAAGGCCCGAGCCATTGGCTCCGCCCTTTTTGGGTAAAGCCAGTGACGTAATCACTGCCATTGATGACGTCATCACTGTATTCGATGCTTTCTTCACTGAAATTGACGTCGTCACTGTAATTGATGACGTCATTACTAATCGATGTCGTCATCGCTGTGGTCGATGGCGTAATCGCTGCCTATGATGACGTCATCGCTGCATTTGATTACGCCAGCGCTGCGGGCTCCTTATCGCTGCGTGGTGGCCTGTAATTCGGGCAAAGCCAGCGATCTGAGCACCTGTGTTTCTTTATCTGCGTCGGCAAGAATATACATGATATTCTTCAACAGACCACAGTTGAGAAAGCAACACATGAGACAATGAATGTGTCAACAGTGTAGGTGCGTAGTGCCACCTCTTGGGGGCCGTCCATAAATGACGTCACGCACTTGGGGGGGGGGCAGACATTTGTGACGATGTGTGACGGGGGGGGGGTTTGAGAAATGTGATGTCACATCAAAATGCGCAATTTTAAATAAAAATAGACAACACGTTCCACTTAATTAAATAGACTTTTTAATAAATGTTCTACAACATCAGAGTGCAGCACCACATTAATACGCACTACAATGACAATAGTTTAAGATGTTTTCTTGTTCATGTTTTTGTTTGTTGCGGGTGCACCCGAATCAAGAGCTGAATGGCTCACAGGGCTATACCAAATAAATGGAACTGTGAACTAAAGCGATTTGAAGCATGTTTTTTTTGGGGGGTCTGACTTTTTGTGACACCGTGTGACAAAGGGGGAGGGGTCCAAAATCGCGTGACGTCATTTATGGACGGCCCGTTGTGTTTTGATGTCAGAGGAGTTGTACTCGGTAAGAGAGGTAGGGGACAGACACAAATCTAGGCTGGAGTGGAGGCCACCACTCTGCCACTTACCAGCTAAAATGCAAACGTGTATGGAATGATAAAAAAAAGCTTTGCCCCAACACCAGATTGACACCTTTTACAAGGCAGCAAGTCCGCATGAACCACAAATACCTGCTAACACCAGTGGCGAGGGATATCTGAGCCAGTGTTGGGACTCCCCTATGTCGACTTAGGCTGAAATGAATACAGGCAGTCTCGCTTAGCGCTCAAGATGCCTATGTGGAGAAGTGAGCATTCAGGAAATCAGCGCGAAAAGGGTTATATGGGGATGACTTCTCGACAGCGTTATCTCTTATGAACAATAAATGAGGGCTTCATTGGAGTATCAGCGCTATTTTATAAGAGTAATAAAACAGATGGTAAACATTCCATCAAAACGAATTTTTTTTTTAATAGCATCAGGAAGTATTATGTACTGTACTCACCAGTGTAACCGCCATATGCTCACTCACCTCGACCGGCCTTATCACTGGCATGTTGACATTCCCAGACATTTTGGGGCTAAGGCAGAGAGACCAAGGAGGAGCAAACACATCGACGGACGAGTTTGTCTTTTAAAAATTGGCGAGCGCTGTGTGGCTCAGAGCGTACTGTGATAAAACTGAACAACAAATTAACCTTATGGCGGGACCCCGAGGTCCCGAATAAACGTAAGTCAAAATCGTAATGAATAAATTTTTGGTGACTCCGTCACACCGTGCACATAAACGACGCGACCTACCTGGCGAGGATCATTCTGTTGTCATGCCGTCCAAGCGCAGCGAGGACGAATGCGCAGAAGAAACCAAACTTTGAAACTTTGATTAGCGCATCGTGTAGAGCTCGTCGAGAGGAATAGATTGCCGTTTCATTCGCCTTCAACAGACAAAATGACGTCGCAACGCAGTTTATGCGAGAGCCGGGGGCTTATGGGACCCCATAAGGTTCAAATATTGTATTAACATTGACGAAATTATTGATTTTTTTTAAGTACTCATGGCCATGAATGCTGGTTGTCTTGGAGCGTTTGTCACTCTCATTGGCTGAGCGAATGTAAATGAAGATGGTGTGGGTGCATTTCCTGGGCCAGCGCTGCTGCGCATTCTACCACTCTGTTTAGGCTGTGCGGGGAATCGTGGTGTTGCCTTTGCTTGGGTGTGTGGGTGTCAGCCCATCTGTCCTATGTGTGTCTACCTGTGTATTAGGCACCTCACTTGCCATGTGCCATGGTGTTGTCTCCACCATCCGATGGCGAATGGCATGTCACGATGCGATTGAAGGCAGGATTTACGCTGGGAGGAGCTAACGTGCCCGTGCCATGTGCCCTTGCTCCCGTCGCAGTTGGAAATGCCGGAAAAGGAAATGCACCACCTGTCCCGGGAGGTGTCGACCCTGCGGGACAATCTGAGCAGGGCAAGAGCGCAGTTCGCCACCCTGCGTGGCGCACTGAGCCAGACAGAGAAGAGTCTCCACGAGATGCTGCACCAACTCAAGAAAAACCATGCTGAGGAGGTACTGTGGCCACCACCAACCCCCCTGTCCCCTTGTTACACGGAGCACGGCTAAAGTGAAACTTCGTTTGTCAAGATTTCGCCGATCTTACATTTACATGCAAATTTCATCAAGCCCTGCCCACTGACCCTTGAGCTACACCCATCTCAAACCTTTTTAACTCCCTACCTTAGCAGCGCTCCCGCCATATATTTTTTCCTGCCTCGGCAGCTCTCCTGCCATATCCTTCACTTGATGACGATTGCTTGTGTTGCGATCGAAACGTCGTGATATTGTTATTATTATTTTTGTATCTACATGGCCTTACCGAAAGACCCAAATAATGTGTTCACGTTGTGAAGCTGCGTGGCACACAAGCAGAGATAACAAAACCTCAACATATTCGTCAATAACGCTGCAATGGATATTGCTTTGACTTCTCTGATGTGATGAAGGCCCATTGCCTGAAACATCACCTTTTAGAAGCTCTGCCCTATTAAGTGCATCATTATTGATTCATGCGTTGAGTTTTTATTCAGAGTTAGGATCTGAACGTCAAGGAAATGGCACATTAAATGAGTGCATTCTGGGAGGTAGCTAGGTGCCCCAGGGGTCAGACATGCTGTGCCAGCATGGCTGAGATGCCAGGATTGAATGTGGATTACAGCTGCCCAACCACAGTGATTAAACCGGATTCTCAAGCATAGTGGTCTCAGCCTAGTTGCTAATGAGTGCACAAAAAACCCATCGAATTATATTTTGGTTCCGTAATAAATTTTGCTAAATTCACTGTAGCGAGTGGTCCATGGTTTTATTCCCAATAATGTTGAAAATGAAAGATAAAAGCAGATCAAACTAAATTTTTGTATCATAGCATCTCCCCACATAATGTGCATGTATTATGTTTTATTGATTAATACATCTGTACGGTGCTGACCAGCATGGGGAAGTATAGTCAAACACATTCCCATGACCGACATGGTGTGAGGAGGCGTTGTGAGTTATTTGTTTTGAATATTGACTCAATTTGAAGATGAACATTTGGGTGCAACGAGTTTCTTCATTATCTTATGATGAAGAACGTTGCCATGTTGTATGCACGCTTACCAATCGTTGATTGATGTATACAAGTATCATGGTTCTATTTTTTGACTTTCTATTATCATTCTAAATATTTTAAACGTGATTGTGGTATGTTCAATAAGACCACAGGTGTTTACCTTGCATATTTTTGTAGTTCTTGATTTGTTTACAATAGAATCTCAATTTCTTATTTTCATCTTGAAAAGCATCCACTGCACGTGTGCGTCCGTCTGCATGCGAGGCGCCTGTATGTGCGTCTCTGTACTCAATGCCCGTGTCTCCGCATTCTTATCTTGTCTCCCTCTGCATGTTCTGCCTTGGGCTATGTACATCTCTCTCCACATGCACTGTCTTTCCATAATGTGTCCAAATTTGTATGACTTGCTTGTGTCTTTGTGTGTATGTCTCTGCATCTGTAATTTATTTTCTTGTGCCTCCTGCCCATGTCTATAGTCTCTTATCTCTCTGTACAATTACATGCTCCGTGTGTCTGTATGTCTGTACCTGTCCTCATCTGCACGCTGCATGTGTCTGTGATGAAGGGCTGCCCACCTATGCATGCACGTGCCTGTGACACTGTGCCCTTCTGCCCGTGAGCAGCTAATGGCACACTCGCAGGCCATCAACAGCCTGCAGGTGGAGTTGGAGGCAGTGCGGTGGGGCGAGCGCGAGGAGCAGCTGAGGCGTGAGCACGATGCGACTCTGCATCTGGCATACATAGAGCTGGCCGAATATCGTGCATCACATATGCACGACAATTCAGAGTACGACGCTCACGTTGTGCACATCACGGTCCTCCAGAAGGTGAGGCCTCCACTCTCGCAACAGCCACCCCCCTTCTTGCAACAGCAATGTGTCCTGCCCAAGCCCACTTATTTTCTCAATATTTTGGATGAATGCTAAACAATTTATTAATATATTCAAATTACATGTTGTAATTACGTGTAATTTAGATGCTGCCCGTCTCCGCCCGCAGGCGCTGAAGGAGCGTGACGAGCTGCTGCGGCGCTCAGAGGCAGACCTGGTGGCGGCGCGGGAAGAGGCGCGAGAGCGCGGGACTGAAACCGAGCGGCTGGGCACCGAGGCCGCGGAGCTGAGAGCGAACATGCGCGACCTCTTTACCAACCAAGAGGTGCAGCAGACCGAGGTGGACAACCTGCGGCATGAAGTACTGGAGCTGCAGCAACGACTGCAGGAGGCTAACGCTTGCTGCGAGGAGACCGGTGGGTAGGGGCCTGTGCTCCAAAATCTTTCTGAATCCACGGACTCATTGAACACTAATTTTTGTCGAGCACTGTGCACCAATAACTTCTTTTTACGAGTTAAAACGAGTAATTCCTCGTTTTTACTTCATTTCCCACGTGGACCACTTCCGCTGTCTAACATAGGACTGCACTGGGTTTACTAACTGCTCTCTCACTAGGCCCTTCCTGTGCATATATTATTATTCTGGACCCTGTGTTTGCATGCAAGCTGGTGAATAGGTCTGAGGGACCTCAGACCTATTCTGTCTGCTACTACTCCCGCTGCTGGTACTCTTCCTCCTGAGCTGCTGCTCCTTCTCTGTCTGCTGCCACTGGTGGCTGTACTGTCTTCATCGCCATGGTTTTGTGTCCCTTCCGACAGGCAATTCTCTGGAGCAACAGACGGACTTTCTCAAGGCCGAGCTGGGAGTCTCCAGGGCAGAGGAGGCCGCGAGGGCACAGGAGGTGGTGCAGCTGCAGCACACACTTCAGCACACGGATGCTGAGATGGAGTGCATGCACGGCCAGATCGCCGGGCTGCAGCACCAGGTAACCAGAGCCTTATGCGGCAGCCCCCCCACCTCCATGTGTGTGCATGAGGCCTGTCCTCATCGCCTGAGCAGTGCACTATCGCATGTTAGAGAATGTTTTTTTAGGTAAAGTCACGTAGAAATAAGAAATAATAAAATTAATAATAAAAAACCAAAGAATAATTCCTGCAGTCACGAAAGCTCCAAATTCAAGTTTCATTTCGATTTAAAGCTTTCGTGACTGCAATGATTCATCTTCTTTGGTTCTTTCGGTAAAGTCACGTAGAATGAGAATAAAATAATAAATTGATAAAATAAAATAACACAATAATATTCTCACGACGTTTCGGCCACAACAACCTGATGAAGGCCGCTTGTGTTGTGGCCGAAACGTCGTGAGAATATTATTGAGTTATTTTATTTTATCAATTTATTATTTTATTCTCATTCTACGTGACTTTACCGAAAGAACCAAAGAAGATAGTTCAAGTTTCATGTTAGAGAATGGTTTGCAGAAGCATAAATCACATAACTACTTCTGAGAAATATTTAAGTGCCCTCTGGTACCCACACAATAGGAGGAAATACTTTGATATCTGCCCTGCTATGGAGAGTAATGAGTAATGTTCATCACAAAACAGTCTGATCTTTGGTTTTCAGAGCTGGAACTTAGCTCGATTTAGTGTAAAGCCGACATTGTTTTCATGGGCTTTTCTGTGAAGTCATTGATGATCAGGCTGAGATCATTAACTCACTGCACATGTGAACCTGGCTTAATCACAGGTGGCTGAAACCTGAAGTGGTTATATAAGTAATATGGATGCAGCCAGGAAGGCAGACAGCCAGAATGTTTTTTTTTCGAATGTAGTATGATCATGCATTTCTATATGGCAAAAGGTATAATTGTGACCGCAGGATCGGTCCTCCCCTCATGGCTCTTAATTTTGTCTGCAGATAGGTGAATGTTGGATGAGGTAATTACACTAGACAAGGCAATCCCTGACTAGGCCTTTAACTAATTCACTCCCTCTCATAATTTGTCATGATTCAGAGTTGCGAATGTATTTTCTCACATTTTAATACTTTCAGTTAGAATAAATACAATTTAATTATAAAGTCAGCTGCAGTTTACAGGACTTTTTCTAAAATGTGATTGGCTTGCATTTGTTAGAGAAACAATATAGGCTTGCAGACACACAGCTATATGCACACCACAGAGTTTAAATGACTTAAGTGGTAATTATTTATCTGTTTGCAAGCCGGGCTTAATTACAGCTGGGTCTTTTCCAACCCAGAAAATATTTCCACATTCTGCACACCATATTCAGTATACTTCCCCAGACATGAATCCAACATTGTGGAACGTGTGCGTGCCTGTAGCTGAAGGAGTCGGAGGGGCACGTCCAGGCACTTGGGATGGAGAAGGCGCAGCAGCAGGACGTGCATCGGAAAGAGGCCTGCGAGCTGGCGACAGGGCTGGAGGAGGTCCGGCTCACCCTCGCCGATGCTTTTAAGCAGTTCGAGCGCAACTCCAAGAAGGTATCGGCTCGCAAGGGCACCCGTGGTGAAGCCGCGATTGGCACTGAAGAGGGGCGCCACGGTGGCGAGATGTTAACTACCTCGCCTGTATGCAGGAGGTTGTGGGTTTGATCCCAACCCCAACACCTGTATATTTGGAGTTTGCATGTTCTCCCTGTGGTCACGTGGATTTTTTCCGGGTCCTCCGGTTCTTCCTCCACATTTAGAAACGTGCGTTTAGATTCTATAGCTGCAATACATTTCCACATGATACGCCACTTCGTTGAACTTTCATTTGTGGGCAGGTCGCTTCTGAAAAAGAGCTATATAGTTCAGTAGGCCTTAGCTGGTAAAATAAAGATAATTCAAGTTTGAGTTTTAAGACATTTGTGGCAGCGTTCACAAGAGGAGGAGACCCTTGTGCGACGAAATATTTATGATGATATACAACGTATTAATTTACTGTGATGAGCCTTCTGCACTCTGAACCAAGCTGTCCGAGTTTGATTACCAACCATGGCTAGCATTGGTGGGCAGTGAAATCTGACCCAGTCTTGGGTGTACCACTTCATGCTGACCAGTGTGATGAAGTATGATCAATTAATTCCCATGACCAGTATGGCTCAGGGAAACTTTCATCCAGCAGTATCACAAAAACACATTCAGCGGTGGACGGATCATGGCTGTTCATGATGATAATGGTGATGATTACGATGGTAAAACGAACGTTGCCTGTATTAAGGCTCAGGAGGACGAGGACACAATCACTCGGCTGAGGGAGGAGCTCAAGGCGAGCAAGGAGGAGCTCGCAGCGAGTGAGGCGGAGCGCGCCAGTGCCCAGCCGGAGCTCTCCACCCCCCAACAGGGACTGTCGGCGCTGCAGGATCAGCTGACCACGTCCCAAGCTGAGAATGAGGACACTCTGCGTCAGGTAATGCTCCCAGCCTCGTTCCCACGGCCGCTGAGAACCCAGGCTCTCCTGGCCCCGGAACGGCCCAGGTCTGACCGTGACACAGCACTTGAGTCGTCAGGCTGTGTAGGGTCTGACCATCTGCTCCCCTCTGCTATGTGCATGTCCATGCCCTCCCTGTCCTGGTTTGGGAAGCGATTTTAATCTGACCTTTTACTGCAGATTTTGGGTTACTTAATCCATATATGTGGGCTTTTATAGGCGTAATCATGGGTTGTGTGCATGATGGTCTGACAAGATTGGGTGCATCCTGGGTGATTTGGTCAAACATGGGGTATGGACATCTGTGAAAAATATTTTCACAGCTCATCAGACTCCTCCAATATGAATAAAGATTCTGGTTCTAAATGTCTGTTGTTGCATCTGTATGTTCTACAATAACCGCACACAGTCGTTAAAATGCTTTTCTCTGTCCCTCTGCCTGTGGCCCAAGCAGCTGTTCGAGAGGAGCCAGGAGCTGGGATCCCTGCATGCGGGGATTCTTTGGTATCAGCGTATGCTGGCCGAGCTGCACACAGAGCTGGAGCAGTACCGCGAAAACGCACAGATCGGACGCTCACAGCTGCAGCATTTGGACATGCTGCGCCAGCAGAGCGAGGCGGAGGTGAGTACACTGCATTCGCACGTCGCAGACAAAGACTCCCCGTATAGCCTTAATAGACTGTTGGGGAAAGTACTGTTAGTGAGCAGCACCTATGAAGGCCGGCATGGCACACAAGGGGGTGATTGGCCAGCACCATGCCTCGCTGCCTTTGTCTCTCCAGTGGTGGTGTTTACACATCGCACCAGGTACTCATTTGAGGCTGGGTCGATCTAGGGGACGCCCAGGACCGGTTCACATAATCGTCACTGGTGTTGGCCATGAACGGGAATCGAACTCGGGTCGCCGCTTTCGAAGGCTAATCGCTACACTACCGCTCCCCACACATTCACTTTCATACACATAGACACGTGCGCGTGCACACACACACACTTATAGGCAAACACTTGCTCCAAGCGCCATCCTGAATTATTACATGTCGCGGAGGATTGCTCCACTGAACAAAATAGTGACGCGGTTCAATTTTCAAGTGCGAGTTCGCGTTTAAAGCCAATGTTATAAAATATATATTTGATGGAAGCAGGTTCGTAAGTGCAGGTGTTTGTAAGTTGAGGACTGCCTATATATACACGTATTTTTCACACAGATGTGTATATGCGCACTGGGTTACTGAGCATCCTCTGTTTAGGGACTGTACCACATTACAATCCACCATCCCACCTCTAGTAAAAGTACCTACTACTACTAGAACATCTGCTCCCCTCTGCTACGTGCATCTCCATCCCCTTCCTATTTTTGGTTGGGAAGCAATTATAATCGGACATTTTAAAGTAGCTTTTGGGTTAATTAATCCATATATCTGGGCTTTTATAGGTGTTATCTTGGGTTGTATGGATGGTGGTCACCCATCCAAGTACCATCAAAGTTCAACCCTGCTTTTCTTCCAAGATCTTATAATATTGGGTGCATTCCGGGTCATTTGGTCATAGGTGGTGTGGTGTATGGACATCTGTGAAAAAGAGTTTCATAGCTTATCAGATTCCTTCATTTAAAATAAAGATACTGGTTCTGTATGTGTTTGTTGCATTTGTATGTTCTTTAACAACTGCACGCAGTCGTTAAAATGCTTAGCCATGTCCTTCTGCTGCCGTTTGTCCGTGGCCCATGCAGCTCATCGAAAAGAATGAGCATCTGGGATCCCTGCAGGTGGGGATTTTGGGTTACCAGCGTGTGGTGGCAGAGCTGCACGCTGAGCTGGCGCCATGCCAAGAAAACCTGCAGAGCATTCACTGTCAGCTCCAGGATCTGCAAGTGCTGCACCAGCAGAGTGAGGCGAAGGTGAGCAAGTGCTGTTAGCGAGCACCTATGAAGTCCGGCATGGCACAAACGCACATATATACAGTAATACCATTATTTACGCCCTCCCGTTGTACGTACTTTCACTATTAACGTACTCAAGTCATTGATAGCCAATCACATGTTATGTACTGTGGTACCTTGCCATAGCGTACTTGAGATTTACGAACTTTACTATAAAGACCCAAATAGTTTACGCTGGATGGCGACAGTAAGGCACCAGATGACGCCCAAGCGTTTGCATCTCTGACTACAGTAGTCACTTTCATGTGTACATGTGTAGTGACTAACTCAGAGACAGTAAGACTTTTAGGCGCTTCTTTTATTTAACGAGCACCATTGGGATAATACAGACACCCTACGTGGGTACACACTATTACCGTTGCTTGCCTATACAAAACACTAACCATCTAACAGTGACAGCACTGAACGGAGACAGCGAACACCTATCTAGCAGCGTAATATCGAGTGAAGACGGCAGCGACGATGGCGACAAGACGACAGCGACGAGACGACAACGACGATGACGAGATGGTGACGACGACTATCTTAAATATACGAACAGCACGACGAGGATCCCACTTCGAGCAACAGCCACAAGGTCCCTCACAGGGGCCCTTCTTATACTCTCAGCGTGGCCTCGCTCCGCCACGGCCACGCCCCCTCTCTGGAACCTACTAGCGGGTTCCCGATGGCCCCCCTCTGTGACCTTTCCCCTAGATGTCCCCCTCTCGTGTCTATCGTGGCCTGCTGACGTGGGTACTACCATACACCGCAGTTACCCTTTTTTACCAGCAGCCAGTGCTATGCCACTACACATACTCTATCAATATTTTTTCCCCACATACCGGATTTATGGTGAATATTTTTCAAGTGTAAACTAATTTTACATGATAAACAACTAATAATACACATAGTATAATAGACAAATATATCAATAATATGGCAGTCCTCGACTTACGAATGCATTTAGTTCCTGAGGCCCATTCATAAGTCGGAACGGTTCGTAAGTCGGAATACAATAATGTGCGATATTTAAATTCCCATATTGTCAGTGTTATAAAATGTGTTAAGGTTCAACAAAAGAGTCAAGCATTGTTAAACTCGTAAATAAGAAATCATGTACATTTGCATTAACACTAAAATTATAGTGTATCGTAAGTAATACGTAAAATGTAGTAAAAATATTTTTTATTTTCACTCACCGCTTTCAAATCACAAGCGTGCTCACCGCTACACTTCTGATCCGCACAAAGATCCACCGTGTAGCTTTAATAGGCTGTTGGGGCACGTGCTGTTAGCGATAGCCTATGAAAGCCAGCACGGCATGCGAGGGGTTGTGTGCCAGCACCACACCCAGCTGCATTTGTGTCCCGAGTGGTGATGTTTATACAGCGCGCTAGGTGCTCATTTGAGGCCGAGTTGACCAACGGGAGGCCCAGGAATGGTTCAGATAATCGTCACTGGTGTTGGCCGTGAGTTGGAATTGAACTTGGGTCGGTGGGTTTGTAGCGCAGCGCGTGAACTGCAACACTACCGCTCCCCACACAATCACTTTCACATATACGCACATGTGTGCGTGCACGAGGCTGACTCATGACATCTCGTGGAGGATCGCAGCACTGAACAAAATAGTTCTGTGGTTCAGTTTGGAAGTGCAAGTTCGCGTTTTAAAGTCAATGGTAACCAAAAATTAATACATTTCATAGAAACAGATTCGGAAGTCGGGTATCCGTAAGTCGGGTCTCCGTAAGTATGGTGTTCCTAAGTCGAGGACTGTATGTATACACTTATTTTTCACACTGATGGTTGTACAGAATGGATGCGCACTAGGTTACTGAGCATTCTCTGTTTAGGGACTGTACCACGTTACGATCCACCATCCCACCTCTAGTAGAAGTACCTACGACTACTAGACCATCTGCTCCCCTTTGCTACATGCATCTCCATCCCCTCCCTCTTTTTGGTTGGGAAGCGATCTTAATCTATTATTTTAATCCAGATTTTGGGTTAATTAATTCCTAAAAAATGTTTAACATAAAACTTTCGTGACTGCAGGAATTCATATTCTTGATTCTTTCGGTAAAGTCACGTACTTTTTTTTATAATATAAAAAAAACCCACGACGTTTCGATTGCAACACAAGCGGTCTTCATCATGCTTTTATAGGTGTTATCTTGGTTTGTATTGATGGTGGTTGCCCATCCAAGCACTTGAGGTTCAACCATGCTTTTCTTCCAAGATCTGAGATGATTGGATGCATTTCGGTTTATTTGGTCAAAGGTGGTGTATGGACATCTGTGTAAAAGAGCTCCGTAGCTCATTACATTACTCAATTATAAATGAAGATCCTGGTTGTGTGTGTGTTATTATACCTGTATGTTCTGCAATAACCTCACGCAGTCGTTAAAATGCTTTCCTGTGTCCCTCTGCCGCCATTTGCCCGTGGCCCACGCAGCTCATTGACAGGAACTGGCAACTGGAATCTCTGCAGGCAGAGATTCAGTGGTATCAGCGTGTAGTGGCGGAGCTGCACGCTGAGCTGGCGCCCTACCGCGACAACGAGCAGAGTGGACACTCGGAGCAGCAGCGTCTGCAGAGCGAGGTGGAGGTGAGTGTACAGCACTCGCGCATCGCACACACACACACGTATATAATTTGCGTTTAACGTAAATAATAGATTCATGCACACACGATTCAGTGTATTATGATAATGATGAGCTGGTCTAACCATCACGTTAAGCCGTCATGGTCCCCGTTTACAAATACAGATTATCTATCTATATACAATTTCATTATTGCTGGATACAGTGATAATGATGAGAATGATTTAGCACCTTTCTGTACACCGGGGCATCTCAGAGCGCTTTACATCTCATCTCAACACGTGTGAAAGGGCACCCCCAATGACAGATGTCCCTGTGGGCACAAGGTGACTCAGCACCTGGTGTGCAATTGGCATTTGTCTGCCAGTAGGGGGTGCTGATTGTTGTGTGTAATCCCAGTTGAGCTGGTAGAAGTACTGAGTTGTGTGTAGTGTCTAATGGGTCAGTATGTCCACAGCTTGTCACGGTTGAGGAGGAAGAGGACATCTCTGGCTGCTCACTGGAGCCCGGCATTCAAGAAGCCTCCCAAGACCTGCCCCCGCAGGCCTAGAACACCCTCTGAGCATCTCACAGCCCCCCACACTTCCAGCACCACCCACCCCCACCAGCACCTCCCCTTCCTTACAAGGCGTCGCGTTTTAATAATAAATATTTGTATCTAATACTATCGCCTCGTCTCAATTCTTTTGAGTGTTTGGGACATGCGAGTGGCTCACATTTATAACGCTAAGGGCTGTCTACATCCACAGTGTGGCTGTTGCGGAGCTTCTAGAAACCAAATGTGAGGCAGAGTTCTGTGTCCCTTGGGTTATGCCAGCCCTCCAAGGGGTTTGCACTGAGCTTGAGTTGGGGGCGACAAGCACAAGGTTGTGGAGGTGGTGATGGTGGTGGAAATTTAGGAGGATGGCAAGGAGGAGATGCCCATCAATAAACTAGTTGGCCACGGTGAAGCCAGCAACCATAGTCGTTCCTACGTCCCCTGATGTGAGCGGCAGTGCTGGAGGGCAGTTCCACGGTCTCAGACAGACGTGGATACTCATTACCATAATCGCACAGTTATCTTACCTTGGGCAAAGTATTTCAACCAAGAGATTCAGATAGAAATCATCTGTGTGAATAATGTCATTTCTAAAGCAATAATTACCTTCTATATTATATCCCATATAAATATATAAATTAAGATGATGCTGAAATTGTGATGTTTGCCTAATATGTGGAACTGCCCTACATGTAGTGCCAAACACTGACGCTCTGAAAAATATTTCTGCAGCAAATCTGTAGCCCTATCCCTAACTCCAAGCCTGAATAGACTATGGAATATATGAAAACTCAATGTCCAATTCACAAATTCGGAGGCATCATCACAGCGATGCACCAACTCTACTTCTTACACAATGATCTGGCTCAACCACCTCAATCCAATATAGTTGTTGCTCTACATAAACGTCGACCATACGAAGAACATGACTCCAACCCCTGTTCGTCCCCTTGTGCTAATTCATTGCTCAAGACAATGCGTTTCCATGTAGTTCTCCCCTCTTCAGGTTTTGAGAGATCCTTCTTCCCATGATGTGTCCCCAGGTTGTGTACGTCACAGATGGCAACTCTTATCCTCGTACATGGACGGTCACGTTGCGTCCCTGGTCTCCTCCCATCACCCATCACTTGCCATCCCCCCCCCACCCCAATGTAATCACTCAAAACCAACTGTGATTGACTGCAGCAGTGTTTTTAACAGACACCAGTCGTGTTACGGCTATTGGTGTTGTTATCGTTTATTGTAATAAACGCATTGCCTCCAAGAGAAGTCTCGCTCTACGTTCATACCCACAACACAGACGCAAAATACATTACAGAAGTTATGTTAAGCAGCGGCAAAGTTTGAGTGATAGCTCATCTGACACTGACTCCTCTCACAACGACCAACTTTTCGAATACTCATTCAGTAGTAAGACTCTTAAATTGACGGAGAAAGCTCTCGTCAGAATCCCCTATTTTGATCCACACAATTGGAACAGAGACATACACAATCATATCACAACAGTAGAAGTGGAGGCAATGATCAGAGGTCTGAGGAAGTTGGACGAGAAAACAAGTGCTGAAAAGAAGGTTACATGAACATTCTATACCATGGGTAAAGTCGCTGCCATACAAGGTTAGGAATTATTAAAAAAACTCAGCCTAACAGTGATTACGAAGTTTGGAGAATATTCAACACTGAGTGGTTTAATGCTGTCAAATTTATGACCCAGTGCGTAAATGAGGAGTGTATTACGCAGGTGATGTTGATCAATACCACGAAGGTGACAAAAAGTTCAAGATTGTTTTTTTTAATCCTTGAGTCTAGAGATTACAGAAATTGTGGGAATGGTTTTGGACCCAGAGACGGCCTCCTTACACCACATACAGAATAGGGTTCACACGGCATGGCTATATATATATCATTCGGACAAAACACAGGGAGAGAGATAATGCACCCCGCCATCTAGGGGGAAGTAAAAATCACGTGAGCAGCTACAGCACCTCACACCAAGCCCCACAATACAGAGAGGAGCAAGCACCCACGAACTACCAACATAATTACACGCAGAGATGGCAAGGTAACAATCCAGCGAGAGAGTGGCACACCAATCCGAAGCAACCACAGCACACAAAGACAGGTAATTATTGGAATGTCTGGGTGTGGAAGCCAAGAGCGGAATCATACCAGCACCCCATGCCACGACAAACTCAAGGTTAAACACAATCTGCCCATTCCCCCTTCGATACCCCCACCCGGCTATACCAGGAGGGAGTAGAGAAACAGGAAAGGAAACAAAAATGGACTCAACTCAGATACAAAATGTGGCACAAACACGTGGTGAATCACCCACATTAATTGAGAATGAGCTGCCAGTGAGAGCACTGCCCACTGAATTACTGAAAAATAGTTTTTCATCCAAAGGCCGATGCCTGCATTCCTCAGGGCGTGTCCCTGTAGCACGTTCCTCTGCCCCATCCATCGTACAATCATGCAAATCCGCGAGACAATGGGCGACTTTTCCAATTACCTGGCGATTAGGTTTTACTCCCCCTCCCTGTTGGTTTATCATCTCCTGTCGGATGTAGATCGGAGTGCTGAAATGGGGGGAGGGAAGATTCACAATGGATCGGGAATTATGTTGAAACCCAGCACACCCAAAAGCACAAAAGTGGGGAGGACCCAACGGGGCACGGAATCGAATCGACTCATCGAGTTAAATGTACGGATCAATGAGTGGTGGCCCACTTTACTCCAGTGACCCGGGTGCTGCTGCGGGGTCCACTTTCTGCCCCGCCTCCTTCCCCCCCCCCCTTCTCTCTCCCCCCTACTGCCGAGGCCTCTATAACCTCGTGCCACGGCAGATCTCTCGCCTACTTCAGCAGTTTTTTCTTGCTGTGGTTGTCCCACCTGATGGGAGGGACTTGATCACATCAGCCGCGTCACAGGAAGTAAGATGTGGGGATGGCTGTCATTTTTAAAGGGGTCTGAGTAATTGACCATACACAAGGAATCGGTTATAATCGACTTGGTAATCGAATCGTTCCAGCTTTAGTACTCGCGCATATAATACACTAGCTATTCTAGATTTAAAGCTTTCGTGACTGCTAGGATCCATACTCTTTGGTTCTATTGGGTAAAGTCACGTAGGTGAAAATAAAATAACAAAATATCACGACATTTCGGCCACAACACAAGCGGCCTTCATCAGGTGAAGGGACAAGACTGTCTGGAGGACAGCGCTGGAGTGGAAGAAGCCACGCTTAGATCACGACCTTTAAGCTGTGTGAGAAGAAAAACACCAAGCGCCTTGACAAAGGAATTAGCATATAATTTAGCATTCAAATGGCTAATTGAAATAGCTAAGTTAAAGTATACACATCCGCAGAGGTACCCCTTGACAAAGGAATTAGCATAGAAGTTAGCATTGAAATATCTGAGTGATTAGCTTGTAACTGGTCACAGAAATAGCTATGTTAAAGTTAGAGCATATACATTCACCGAGGCACCTAGTACTCATCAAACAGGAGAATTTAGCGAAACACAACCACGCTCAGACAGCGGACCTTTAAACTGTGTGCGAGCAAACAAGGTGTTCTGACAAAAAAAATTAGCATAAAAATTAGCATTTGATTGGCGGATTTTAGGAAAGAGGTGGTGTACGTGCCGGTGGACTTGCCGTTTGGCGCGGGGGGGGGGGGGAAGGGGGGAGGGGGAGTTTACCTATTGATGGTGTGAAAAGGGAATTTATAAGAGCTGCGAAAGTTTGGGGTACCACTACTTGAAAAATATACTGTACAATTGAAATTAGTGTAATGTTTAGTTCGATTTAGAACATCTTTCCAATGGTTGCTCAATTTGAAACCATCCTCTCGGTTGAAATTATGTCTGTGTTTGTAGATCTGAATTGCTTCATGAACAAATCTCTGATAAAAGCCCGTGGGTTTGCAAAGAACCTTGGTATCGGAGAAAATTATATCGTGATCCCCCACAGCGTTGTAACAGTGATCAGCCACGGCAGAAGAATTCGTTTTGCCGTGTTTCAAATCTGATTTGTGCTCGCGAATTCGGTCAGAGACATGTCGCTTTGTCTCACCGATATAGCAATCACCGCAGGTACAACTCAATTTGTAAACCCCGGGGTACTGTAAATCAGGAATGACATCCTTCACGGATGGGATCAGATCACAAATTTTGTGTACTGTATTGAACCGGACCTGGATCTTGTGTTTGTTTAGAATTTTGGAAATCTTTTTAGTAACGCCTGCTATATATGGAAGTGTGATGGTTTTGACCGGAGTATCAAGTGGTTGTTTCTGTATGGAGGGAGAGACAGCTTGGCGGATGGTACGGTCAGAGTAACCATTCCTTTTGAGGGCCAGGTGTACATGTTTTAATTCACTGGTCAGGTGGTGTTGGTCCGAAATGCAATGAGCCCTATGGTATAAAGTTTTGATGAGAGAATTATTTTGGGCTGGGTGGTGGTGGGAATCAGGTTTCAAGTAGGAATATGTGTGGGTGGGTTTCCTGTAGACAGAATGCCCCAATGAGCTATCAGGTCTCCTCTCAAACATAACATCTAAGAATGGTAGCTTGCCATCTTTCTCCACTTCCATGGTGAACTTGATGGCGGGATGTCTGGAATTGATGTGGTGTAGGAAAAGGTTCAGAGCTGGGAGGCCATGTGGCCAAATGACGAAAGTGTCATCCACATATCTCTTCCACAGGGAAGGTCTGAGGGTGGAAGTCTGGATGGCATCTGATTCAAATTTCTCCATGAAAATATTGGCTATCACTGGTGATAAGGGGGATCCCATGGGGGTACCCTCATTTTGTTTGTAGAAGGAGCCATTCCAAGTAAAGTAGGTATTGTTGAGGCAGTGCCTAACCAGTGCAGGTGTGTCGGGGTCTAGTCCATGTTGGACCAAATTTTAAATTATTTCAATGGTATCAGGTACTGGGACCTTGGTGAACAAAGAAAGCACATCGAAGCTGACAAGGATATCGTCAGGGGACAGTGCAACGTCTTTGACCATAGAGACCAATTGGGCTGAGTTAAGTACTGCTGAGGCGGTCTTGCCAGTGAAATATATATAATATATATTTTGTTGTTTCCCTTCAACGTGACTTTACCGAAAGAACTAAGATTATAATACCTACTTTACTTGGAATGGCTCCTTCTACAAACAAAATGAGGGTACCCCCATGGGATCCCCCTCATCACCAGTGATAGCCAATATTTTCATGGAGAAATATGAATCAGACGCCATCCAGACTTCCACCCTCAGACCTTCCCTGTGGAAGAGATATGTGGATGACACTTTCGTCATTTGGCCACATGGCCTCCCAGCTCTGAACCTTTTCCTACACCACATCAATTCCAGACACATCAATTCCAGACATCCCGCCATCAAATTCACCATGGAAGTGGAGAAAGATGGCAAGCTATCATTCTTAGATGTTATGTTTGAGAGGAGACCTGATGGCTCATTGGGGCATTCTGTCTACAGGAAACCCACCCACACAGATTCCTACTTGAAACCTGATTCCCACCACCACCCAGCCCAAAAGAATTATCTCATCAAAACTTTATACCATAGGGCTCATTGCATTTCGAACCAACACCACCTGACCAGTGAATTAAAACATGTACACCTGGCCCTCAAAAGGAATGGTTACTCTAACCGTACCATCCGCCAAGCTGTCTCTCCCTCCATACAGAAACAACCACTTGATACTCCGGTCAAAACCATCACACTTCCATATATAGCAGGCGTTACTAAAAAGATTTCCAAAATTCTAAACAAACACAAGATCCAGGTCCGGTTCAATACAGTACACAAAATTTGTGATCTGATCCCATCCGTGAAGGATGTCATTCCTGATTTACAGTACCCCGGGGTTTACAAATTGAGTTGTACCTGCGGTGATTGCTATATCGGTGAGACAAAGCGACATGTCTCTGACCGAATTCGCGAGCACAAATCAGATTTGAAACACGGCAAAACGAATTCTTCTGCCGTGGCTGATCACTGTTACAACGCTGTGGGGGATCACGATATAATTTTCTCCGATACCAAGGTTCTTTGCAAACCCACGGGCTTTTATCAGAGATTTGTTCATGAAGCAATTCAGATCTACAAACACAGACACAATTTCAACCGAGAGAATGGTTTCAAATTAAGCAACCATTGGAAAGATGTTCTAAATCGAACTAAACATTAAACTAATTTCAATTGTACAGTATATTTTTCAAGTAGTGGTACCCCAAACTTTCGCAGCTATAAATTCCCTTTTCACACCATCAATAGGTAAACTCCCCCTCCCCCCTTCCCCCCCCCCCCCCCCCGTGCCAAACGGCAAGTCCATCGGCACGTACACCACCTCTTTCCTAAAATCCGCCAATCAAATGCTAATTTTTATGCTATTTTTTTTGTCAGAACACCTTGTTTGCTCGCACACAGTTTAAAGGTCCGCTGTCTGAGCGTGGTTGTGTTTCGCTAAATTCTCCTGTTTGATGAGTACTAGGTGCCTCGGTGAATGTATATGCTCTATCTTTAACATAGCTATTTCTGTGACCAGTTACAAGCTAATCACTCAGCTATTTCCATGCTGAATTCTATGCTAATTCCTTCGTCAAGGGGTACCTCTGCGGATGTGTATACTTTAACTTAGCTATTTCAATGAGCCATTTCAATGCTAAATTTTATGCTAATTCCTTTGTCAAGGTGCTTGGTGTTTTTCTTGTCACACAGCTTAAAGGTCGTGATCTAAGCGTGGCTTCTTCCACTCCAGCGCTGTCCTCCAGACAGTCTCGTCCCTTCACCTGATGAAGGCCGCTTGTGTTGTGGCCAAAACGTCGTGATTTTTTGTTATTTTATTTTCACCTACGTGACTTTACCCAATAGAACCAAAGAGTATGAATACACTAGCTGTACTACCCAGCTTCTCCTGGGACTTGGATCCACCACGCCCGGCCGCCTTTGTCTCCCCAGTGGCGATGTTTACACACCACAGCAGTTACTCGTTTTGAGGCTGAGTCGACGTAGGGGAGGCCCAGGACCGGTTAAACTAATCGTCACTGGTAGTGGCCGTGAGCGGGAATCGAACTCGGGTGGCCGGATTCGCAGCGCAGCGCGCTAACCACTACACAATGCGTTACGCTTCCACATGTGCGGGTCACGTAACAGATTTGACGTCACAGCTCACTTGCCGTACAAAAAATAAATGCATTATTGAGCTCCCCCCCCCCCACACACAAAAAAGTGTGTTTTCATAACTTTTGCATGGTGTACAGTCTGGAAAGTACCCACATGGCAAATTTCAAGTTTGTTGCATGTCGGGAAGTACGCTAAACATTTTGAACAGGCACACATTCACAACTTTTATATATATGGAGATAACACAAAATAATCATTACCACATTTGCGTTCGTTTGAGCATTCAGTGTCTCAAACCGACGCTGGTGAACTGCCAGATATTTGCAGGCAAGGATGCTCTCTGTTAGTTACAGGTCCTAGTTCTATGCAAAACTGTGGAATACTTCACAAAAAGTCATCATGAGCTTTGCAGAGCTGAAAACCATTCTGACGTTTGCTCGTGTTGAACCAATGCTGCTGAAATAAAAATCACGGCCAGAAAGGCCGTAGGCTTTCACGACCAATATTATTCATAATAAACGTTTTTGGGTTAGATCGCATTATTCATAAATGTGTCGTAACCCTCCACTACCCGACACGGCCAATCAGTAAAAAAGTGTCACATTGACAAAAGAGAAATAGATCACTCCTTCAGCCCACCGGTGTGTTGAAGAGTGAATCCACAACATTTACAATTTTTGAGTACGACGTTTCGCTGGTAATTACATCCAGCATCATCGGGCAATTTGCCAGAAAGGTGAAGCCCTCACTTCCTCCCGGTCTTAAAAAACCGGGAGCACCGTCACCATCGCAGCATGACACATGTGTGCCCGTTGAAACGTGCAGCCCTCGATCGCAATAGAACCGATAATAATTATTGTTGGTACAACTTTCTTACTCATGAAAGCTCTGCGAAGTTTCAATATAATAATTCGCTTACATCGTGGATATGAGTAACAAAATTAACACGCAAACGATGATTCCCCTCCTTCACATATCTGTCTTTCCACTTAAAAAATACAAGTATTTGTACACATCCCATTAGCCACACGGCTTTCCTGCTGGGAGTGCATCATTTCAGCAGTATTGGTTGTACACAAACCAAGCTCTGGTCCGGTTTTTATATTCATCAGCACGCTCCAGCTCACTTGAAGCAATGCTGGTGAACTGCCAGCTGTTATAGGTTAGGGCCCGCTCTGTGAGATATGGGTGCTCGAAGGTTGTTGTTTATGTAGGTTATGAAAATTTGATGAAAATAATGAAAATTTGATTAAATTTGAAATCTGCATAATTTATCCGAATTGGTGTAATTATGTGCATGAACTATGCTAATTCGAGATAACCGTATTAATTTATGCGAGTGGGCGTGGTTATGATGCAGGTCGTTATGATAATTAGGTCCAGCCTCGGTGACGAAGGTTGGTTATTAATTGGAACAACGCAATTAATCGTATGCAGTTGTGCAGGTATTGTGAGCGTGAATGAGAGAGAGTCGACTCGACTTGTTATTTAATTCCGTGTTTTCAATAAGGATACAATTATCTTCGATTTAACGCTTATTGATTATGTGCTGGATTAGTGATTAGTGTGCTTATGATAGGTCCCCAAGATTCAGATCTCATTCGCAGAACAATTCTATGCAGTATCACGGAAAGAATCACACACAACTCTTCTGCTTTAATCAATTTCATTTTCTAGCTAAACTTTAATTTTTGGATAATATGAGAACTCTCAACCTCGGAATTTCAACACAGCATTAACAAGGTACACATCACGATTGCGTTGTTTCACTTCGATAATGGCACCTGTGTTTAATTCCCGACGCGTAACGCAATTGATCGGTTGTTGAGAGAGAGAGATTAAAACATGCAAACTATTCTATCAAAACCTTAACCTTATAATATGTAATTCGTATTTAAATTGTTACACAACACGGCATTCGGTCATTGATCATATGCGACCCTTAATGCAGATTCTTGTCACGTTGTTAACAGTAGGACGATTGATTATTATGCAACGCTGTTCATATGGAAAGACACTCAAACCATTATTATTCCTAAAGGCACAAATATGCGTTCATAGATTCGTCTTGTTCATTCACGGATACCAGCAAGATTATGCAATAGAAAAAAAACGAACCACTCAAATACCCCCAAGTGACCGTAACCACGTAACTCAAATGGCCGCAATGTATTCCTTTGAGATTCTTATCTTGGACCAATCTTTTAATTAATTGTGTTCAGATCCCTGGCAGGGAAAACCTGTTAAACAATTTTCTTAAAAAAAATTGTTTGCTGGCGGTTATGGCTTTGGGAGTTGTTCCCCCCCACCCTCATCTTCCTTTGTTTCCGAAGGGTATCGTGGAGGGGGGGGGGGGTGAGTTTGTGTGTGGGGTGACCCGGGTTCGATTCCCGCTCACGGCCAACACCAGTGACGATTATCTGAACCGGTCCCGGGCCTCCCCTAGGTCGACTCAGCCTCAAATGAGTACCTGGTGCGGTGTGTAAACATTGCCACTAGGGAGACAAAGGCGGTCGGGCGTGGTGCTGGCCACCCACCCCCTCGTGTACCGTTCCGGCCTTCATAGGTGCTCGCTAACAGCACTTGCCCCTACAGTCTGTTAAGGCTATATGGGGGATCTTTGTTTTCTCATTAAACCCGGCTGCTTCCAGATGGCCCCTTGCCAGGGTGGAATTCCTGTTTCTCCGCGCTGCGAGAGAGACAAAGGTGGTCGGGGTTTCTTGGAGTATTGTTTAACTCGTTTCGTAAGTTTGCCCGTTGTCTCATTCCTTCTCGAAGATCTTTGATGTGACTCGGTATTTCTGTCTCCAAGCTTTGTTTTAACAGTAAAACGTATTAAAGGTGAAAATAATTTGATATCGAATTAATAATTGGATAAGGATTCACTGATGCATCTGGTGGCCTGGTCTTAATTGGAGTGATCGTGAGGATCGCTAATTTTAGCTTATTCTTGTTGTTGCATTTTAAATTAAAACCGTTGTTTTAATGGCAAATAAGGAAAATAAAAAAATTGGTTTAACTCGCGTCTGTCTTCCTGAGGCTCGCCTCTGGGTGACCTTTCCAAAGGGGCACATCAAACTCTTGTTCATCTGGAGATCTTCGCAGATAGCTGTTAACATCCTCGCCTCGAGAGTTTTATTATTTCTTTTTTTATTTATGGCCTGTTTATGATCTCCATCTGTGTTTGCATGTTTTTGGGTTGATGCGTTTTATGCATTATTTCTCTTTGTTATTATTTTAAAAAAATATATATCGGCAGATATTATTGTTAATATCAATTTTGGAAAAAGGCTCATATCCAACACACCACCCTTTTAAAAATGATCTGTGTTCTGCCACGGATTATTTTTAAAATAAAAGAAAAATGCCTTTTCCCATCATAAGCATTGATTGTCTTCGAGTTTGTGATTTTCCTTACAACGCGCGCGTACGTGTCACAACTTAGCATGATTACATTTGAAATAAAAAAATAAAAGAACAGGAAAAATAAAAAAAAATTAAGGCAACATGTTACATCGGTTCTTATCAATTATTGCTACTTTGATTTTTGTTTCAGTTCCTGGGAAACACTGGATAGCGGTTTCGAGCCCGGTGGTACACCGTTTCCCTCCTGGCATCTCTTTGTTTAATGTTTACCAAGTTCATATTCTTAGTTTTTTCGGTAAAGTCATGTTGTTTCTCTTCAACGTGACTTTACCGAAAAAACTAAGAATATGAATTACTGCAGTCACGAAAGCTTTAAATCAAAGTTTACCAAGTTATTGGCAACCTTACCGCCACCTTTGGTCAAGAGTGCAGAATAATTTTTTCTCATGGCCAGGTATTTTAGAGTAACCTGTGACCTTTCCATGCAACATCATCACATCATTTTGGTTCATCGTCGGTATGGCTTTAGCCAAATGAGCACGGTTCCTTGGTTCGTATCGGTAATTTTTTTTATCCCTCGCCTTCCCTGTGGGTTTATGTGGCGTGAAATGATGTCGTGCGCCACCAGGATTAGTACACACCACGAGTTTCCGTGCTCGACTGTTGGGGTCATTTGCCTTCTCCGCAGCCATGTGCTGATTTGATGACTCCGTACCACGATTCGATTCCATGTTTTTGCATGTGCTGGATTTCAACACATTCCCCGATCCATCATGGATTTCTGTCTCTGTAGCATCTTTCTCTGCCACATTCGCAGTACTCTCACGCAATTTCGCGACACAATTGATCGCGTTTCCATTTACCAAACAAGCAGGTTTCTCCCCCCGATCCTGTTGCTTATCATTTCTCGTTGGATCACACTTCATTGTTATTTTTCCCTGTTCAATAGGTGTATTCACCACGGGAGCGACTCTCGCGTTCTCCACCACATTATCAGAACGGGTGCATGGTGCATTTAGTTTTCCACAATCATGGTTACCCTCCTGGTTTTGTTCGTCACCTCCAGCCTGCTTGATTTTTTTCAAGGGCTGTGAATTTTTTTCCAGCTCAGCGGACACTGCTCTTCCTGTCATTTTCCTCTCAACCCCTGTGAGCGATTCATCACGTGCCCATGTCACCCTCTTTGTCACAGCAGTTGGGAATCGGCGTGATTCTGCTCTTGGCCTATACGCGCCGTGATTCTCGTGATTGTGTCTTTGTGTGTTGCGATCGCCCATTATTTATGTGCCACTGTCGATCGTAATTGTTATCTCGCCATCTGTGTGGGTAATTTTGGCCAGCAGTGTGCCGTGGCATTGGGTATAGATATGGTCCTGCTCTTGGCTTCCACCCGTGGCGATTTTCGCAAATACGCGTCCTTGCACGCTTCGGACGCTCCCGGCCTCTGTGCCGTGGAATTGTGGAATTGTTATCTCGCCATCTGTGTGGGTAATTTTGGCTAGCTGTGTGCCGTGGCATTGGTCCTGCTATTGGCTTCTACCCGTGGCGATTTTCGCAAATACGCGTCCCTGCACGCTGCGAACGCTTTCGGTCTGTGTGCCGTGGAATTGGGAACTGGTCTGACTTTGCTCGTGGTCTCCACACATTGCGATTCTCGCAAATACGCGTCCCTGCACGCTGCGATCGCTCCTGGTCTGTGTGCCATTGTCTCGTGTAATTGCTATCTGGCCACCTGGCTATGTAATTACGTTGGTAATTCGCGGGTGCTTTTTGTTTCCTGCACTGTGGGCCTGCGTGTCTTGAGTGCCTCGCAGGTGATGTTTTGTTTCTGCTCCCCTGATTTTTATTTCCTTCTGAAATACTGGTTGCCTTGCCTCGTTCACTGTGTGTTGTGGAATTATTGTTCTTATCCCTGTACAGCCAAGCCATGTGAGCCTTATTCACTATGTGGTGTAAGGAGGCCGTCTCTGGATCCAAAACCATTCCCACGATTTTTGTAATCTCTGGACCCAAGGATCCGAAAAACATAATTTTTAATCTTTTGTCACCTTCGTGATACTGATCCACATCGCTCGCATAGTACGCTCTTTTAAATCGTATGAGGTACTCTCGAGGATCCTCATCTGCGCATAGATTTTGCAGCGTTAATTCCCTCAGACAGTGTTAGATATTGTGCAAACTTCCGAATCACTGCCAAGCTCAGCTTTTTAAAATCGTTCCGAACCTCGTATGGTAGCAACTTTACCCATGATATGGACTGTCCATGCAAGCTGCGTTTCAGCAAACTGGCTTTCTCATCCGTTTTTCTCAGACCCCTGATCATTGCTTCTGCTTCTACCATTGCAATGTGAGTGTGTATGTCTCTGTTCTTGTGTCGATCAAAATAGGGAATTCTGGCGAGAGCTTTGTCCATCGATTTCAGAGTTTTACTACTGAACAAGTAATCGGAAAGTTGATCATCGTCATCCGAGTCAGATTCGGATGAGTTATTAATATCACGGTGGCGTTGCTTAACATGATTTTTGTAGTGTCTTTTGCGCCTGTAACGTGGGTCAGCTTTGCTCGTTGACTCCTGTTTATCCCATGGCTCATACTTATGTGGTTTTTGTGGGGTGTTTGATTTATATTTGTCTGGTGCGTCGTGCCTGTCGCGATGTTTGTGTCGGCCGTCTGTGCGTGGTGTGCGTTTTCCTGGAGAGTTGCCTCGGAGCTTCGGCTCCGCCCTTTCTCGCGTTATCAGTACAGAATCCCCTGGTGACTTAGTTTTAATATTCTGTCCCCCTCTGACATCGAGGTTGTCAGCCCCACCCGTTTCTTTTCCGAATTTTTCCTCATTATATAATCTCTGTTTGTCTGTCTGTGCGAGAGGGTCTGAGTTCAGTGTAGCTATTTCTGAAGTTTTTACATAGGTGGCCTTCATAGGTGCTCGCTAACAGCACTTGCCCCTACAGTCTGTTAAGGCTATATGGGGGATCTTTGTTTTCTCATTAAACCCGGCTGCTTCCAGATGGCCCCTTGCCAGGGTGGAATTCCTGTTTCTCCGCGCTGCGAGAGAGACAAAGGTGGTCGGGGTTTCTTGGAGTATTGTTTAACTCGTTTCGTAAGTTTGCCCGTTGTCTCATTCCTTCTCGAAAATCTTTGATGTGACTCGGTATTTCTGTCTCCAAGCTTTGTTTTAACAGTAAAACGTATTAAAGGTGAAAATAATTTGATATCGAATTAATAATTGGATAAGGATTCACTGATGCATCTGGTGGCCTGGTCTTAATTGGAGTGATCGTGAGGATCGCTAATTTTAGCTTATTCTTGTTGTTGCATTTTAAATTAAAACCGTTGTTTTAATGGCAAATAAGGAAAATAAAAAAATTGGTTTAACTCGCGTCTGTCTTCCTGAGGCTCGCCTCTGGGTGACCTTTCCAAAGGGGCACATCAAACTCTTGTTCATCTGGAGATCTTCGCAGACAGCTGTTAACATCCTCGCCTCGAGAGTTTTATTATTTCTTTTTTTATTTATGGCCTGTTTATGATCTCCATCTGTGTTTGCGTGTTTTTGGGTTGATGCGTTTTATGCATTATTTCTCTTTGTTATTATTTTTAAAAATTATATATCGGCAGATATTATTGTTAATATCAATTTTGGAAAAAGGCCCATATCCAACACACCACCCTTTTAAAAATGATCTGTGGTCTGCCACGGATTATTTTTAAAATAAAAGAAAAATGTCTTTTCCCATCATAAGCATTGATTGTCTTCGAGTTTGTGATTTTCCTTACAACGCGCACGTACGTGTCACAACTTAGCATGATTACATTTGAAATAAGAAAATAAAAGAACAGGAAAAATAAAAAAAATTAAGGCAACATGTTACATCGGTTCTTATCAATTATTGCTACTTTGATTTTTGTTTCAGTTCCTGGGAAACACTGGATAGCGGTTTCGAGCCCGGTGGTACACCGTTTCCCTCCTGGCATCTCTTTGTTTAATGTTTACCAAGTTCATATTCTTAGTTTTTTCGGTAAAGTCATGTTGTTTCTCTTCAACGTGACTTTACCGAAAAAACTAAGAATATGAATTACTGCAGTCACGAAAGCTTTAAATCAAAGTTTACCAAGTTATTGGCAACCTTACCGCCACCTTTGGTCAAGAGTGCAGAATAATTTTTTCTCATGGCCAGGTATTTTAGAGTAACCTGTGACCTTTCCATGCAACATCATCACATCGTCATTTTGGTTCATCGTCGGTATGGCTTTAGCCAAATGAGCACGGTTCCTTGGTTCGTATCGGTAATTTTTTTTATCCCTCGCCTTCCCTGTGGGTTTATGTGGCGTGAAGTGATGTCGTGCGCCACCAGGATTAGTACACACCACGAGTTTCCGTGCTCGACTGTTGGGGTCATTTGCCTTCTCCGCAGCCATGTGCTGATTTGATGACTCCGTACCACGATTCGATTCCATGTTTTTGCATGTGCTGGATTTCAACACATTCCCCGATCCATCATGGATTTCTGTCTCCGTAGCATCTTTCTCTGCCACATTCGCAGTACTCTCACGCAATTTCGCGACACAATTGATCGCGTTTCCATTTACCAAACAAGCAGGTTTCTCCCCCCCCGATCCTGTTGCTTATCATTTCTCGTTGGATCACACTTCATTGTTATTTTTCCCTGTTCAATAGGTGTATTCACCACGGGAGCGACTCTCGCGTTCTCCACCACATTATCAGAACGGGTGCATGGTGCATTTAGTTTTCCACAATCATGGTTACCCTCCTGGTTTTGTTCGTCACCTCCAGCCTGCTTGATTTTTTTCAAGGGCTGTGAATTTTTTTCCAGCTCAGCGGACACTGCTCTTCCTGTCATTTTCCTCTCAACCCCTGTGAGCGATTCATCACGTGCCCATGTCACCCTCTTTGTCACAGCAGTTGGGAATCGGCGTGATTCTGCTCATGGCCTATACGCGCCGTGATTCTCGTGATTGTGTCTTTGTGTGTTGCGATCGCCCATTATTTATGTGCCACTGTCGATCGTAATTGTTATCTCGCCATCTGTGTGGGTAATTTTGGCCAGCAGTGTGCCGTGGCATTGGGTATAGATATGGTCCTGCTCTTGGCTTCCACCCGTGGCGATTTTCGCAAATACGCGTCCTTGCACGCTTCGGACGCTCCCGGCCTCTGTGCCGTGGAATTGTGGAATTATTATCTCGCCATCTGTGTGGGTAATTTTGGCTAGCTGTGTGCCGTGGCATTGGTCCTGCTATTGGCTTCTACCCGTGGCGATTTTCGCAAATACGCGTCCCTGCATGCTGCGAACGCTTTCGGTCTGTGTGCCGTGGAATTGGGAACTGGTCTGACTTTGCTCGTGGTCTCCACACATTGCGATTCTCGCAAATACGCGTCCCTGCACACTGCGATCGCTCCTGGTCTGTGTGCCATTGTCTCGTGTAATTGCTATCTGGCCACCTGGCTATGTAATTACGTTGGTAATTCGCGGGTGCTTTTTGTTTCCTGCACTGTGGGCCTGCGTGTCTTGAGTGCCTCGCAGGTGATGTTTTGTTTCTGCCCCCCTGATTTTTATTGCCTTCTGAAATACTGGTTGCCTTGCCTCGTTCACTGTGTGTTGTGGAATTATTGTTCTTATCCCTGTACAGCCAAGCCATGTGAGCCTTATTCACTATGTGGTGTAAGGAGGCCGTCTCTGGATCCAAAACCATTCCCACGATTTTTGTAATCTCTGGACCCAAGGATCCGAAAAACATAATTTTTAATCTTTTGTCACCTTCGTGATACTGATCCACATCGCCCGCATAGTACGCTCTTTTAAATCGTATGAGGTACTCTCGAGGATCCTCATCTGCGCACTGGGTCATAGATTTTGCAGCGTTAATTCCCTCAGACAGTGTTAGATATTGTGCAAACTTCCGAATCACTGCCAAGCTCAGCTTTTTAAAATCGTTCCGAACCTCGTATGGTAGCAACTTTACCCCTGATCATTGCTTCTGCTTCTACCATTGCAATGTGAGTGTGTATGTCTCTGTTCTTATTGTGTCGATCAAAATAGGGAATTCTGGCGAGAGCTTTGTCCATCGATTTCAGAGTTTTACTACTGAACAAGTAATCGGAAAGTTGATCATCGTCATCCGAGTCAGATTCGGATGAGTTATTAATATCACGGTGGCGTTGCTTAACATGATTTTTGCAGTGTCTTTTGCGCCTGTAACGTGGGTCAGCTTTGCTCGTTGACTCCTGTTTATCCCATGGCTCATACTTATGTGGTTTTTGTGGGGTGTTTGATTTATATTTGTCTGGTGCGTCGTGCCTGTCGCGATGTTTGTGTCGGCCGTCTGTGCGTGGTGTGCGTTTTCCTGGAGAGTTGCCTCGGAGCTTCGGCTCCGCCCTTTCTCGCGTTATCAGTACAGAATCCCCTGGTGACTTAGTTTTAATATTCTGTCCCCCTCTGACATCGGGGTTGTCAGCCCCACCCGTTTCTTTTCCGAATTTTTCCTCATTATATAATCTCTGTTTGTCTGTCTGTGCGAGAGGGTCTGAGTTCAGCGTAGCTATTTCTGAAGTTTTTACATCGTTTTCGCTTTTGTACCATTTTATCCAGTTCTTAAGCAGTGTCCCAATGTCAATAAAGCTCCCCTTCCATGTGTCTCCCTGATTTGTTTGCTCTGTAGCAGATCGGCCTGACCGTTTTGGTACAAGTTCGCGCATTTAAGGGTTGGCGTTTAAGGGTTGGTGTTTAAAGGTTGGTGTTTAAGGGTTGGCGTTAAGGGTTGGTGTTTAAGGGTTGGCGTTTAAGGGTTGGCGTTTAAGGGTTGGCGTATAAGGGTTGGTGTTTAAGGGTTGGTGTTTAAGGTTTTTCGTTTAAGGGATGTGTGCTTAAGAGTTGGTGTTTACAGGTTGCTGTTTAAAGGTTTAGCGTGTAAGTTTTGCCTTTAAGGGTTGGTGTTTAAAGGTTGGTGTTTAAGAGATGGCGTTTAAAGGTTGGTGTTTAAAGAGTTGGCGTTTGAGGGTTGGCGTTTAAGGGTTGGTGTTTACAGGTTGGTGTTTAAGCGTGTTTAGGTTTTGGCGTTTAAAGGTTGTCAAGGGTTGGTACTTAAGTGTTGGTGTTTACAGGTTGGTGTTTAACGGTTGGCGTTTAAGGGTTGGCGTTAAAGGGTTGGCATTTAAGGGTTGGCTATTAAGGGTTGGTGTTTAAGGGTTGGCGTATAAGGGTTGGTGTTTAAAGGTTCGTGTTTAAGGGTTGGCGTTAAAGGGTTGGTGTTTAAGGGTTGGCGTTTAAGGGTTTTCGTTTAAGGGTTGGTGCTTAAGAGTTGGTGTTTACAGGTTGGTGTTTAAGGGTTGGCGTTTAAGGGTTGGCGTTAAAGGGTTTGGCGTTTAAGAGTTGGTGTTTAAGGGTTGGCATTTAAGGTTTGGCGTGTAACAGTTGGCATTTAAACGTTGGTGTTTAAGGCTTGGCTTTAAAGGGTTGGCGTTTAAGGGTTGGTGTTTAAGGGTTGGCATTTAAGGGTTGACATTTATGGGTTGGCGTTTAAAGGTTGGCGTTTAAGGGTTGGCGTTTAAGGGTTAGTGTTTAAGGGTTGGCGTTTTAAGGGTTTTCGTTTAAGGGTTGGTGCTTAAGAGTTGGTATTGACAGGTTAGTGTTTAAAGGTTTGGCGTGTAAGTTCGGCCTTTAAGGGTTGGTGTTTAAAGGTTGGTGTTTAAGAGATGGCGTTTAAGGGTTGGTGTTTAAGAGTTGGCGTTAAAGGGTTGGCGTTTAAGGGTTGGTGTTTAAGGGTTGGTGTTTTAGCGTGTTTAGGTTTTGGTGTTTAAGGGTTGTCCTTTAAGGGTTGGTGCTTAAGAGGTGGTGTTTACAGGTTGGTATTTAAGGGTTGGCGTTGAAGGGTTGGTGTTTAAGAGTTGGCGTTAAAGGGTTGGCGTTTAAGGGTTGGTGTTTAAGGGTTGGTGTTTTAGCGTGTTTAGGTTTTGGCGTTAAAGGGTTGTCGTTTAAGGGTTGGTGCTTAAGAGGTGGTGTTCACAGGTTGGTGTTTAAAGGGTTGGTGCTTAAGAGTTGGTGTTTACAGGTTAGTGTTTAAAGGTTTGGCGGGTAAGGTTTGGCCTTTAAGGGTTGGTGTTTAAAGGTTGGTGTTTAAAGGTTGGTGTTTAAGGGTTTGCGTTTAAGGATTAGTGTTTAAGGGTTGGCGTTTAAGGGTTGGCATTTAAAGGGTTGGCGTTTAAGGGTTGGTGTTTAAGGGTTGGCGTATAAGGGTTGGCGTTTTAGGGTTGGTGTTTAAAGGTTGGTGTTTAAGGGTTTGCGTTTAAGGATTAGTGTTTAAGGGTTGGCGTTTAAGGGTTGGCATTTAAAGGGTTGGCGACTAAGGGTTGGTATTTAAGGGTTGGCGTTTAAGGGTTGGCATTTAAAGGTTGGCGTTTAAGGGTTTGCGTTTAAGGGTTGGTGCTTAAGAGTTGGTGATTACAGGTTGGTGTTTAAAGGTTTAGCATGTAAGTTTTGCCTTTAAGGGTTGGTGTTTAAAGGTTGGTGTTTAAGAGATGGCGTTTAAAGGTTGGTGTTTAATAGGTTGGCGTTTAAGGGTTGGTGTTTAAGGGTTAATGTTTAAGCGTGTTTAGGTTTTTGCGTTTAAGGGTTGTCGTTTAAGGGTTGGTACTTAAGAGTTGGTGTTTACAGGTTGGTGTTTAAGGGTTGGCGTTTAAGGGTTGGCGTTAAAGGGTTGGCGTGTAAGAGTTGGCATTTAAACATTGGTGTTTAAGGGTTGGCGTTTTAAGGGTTTTCATTTAAGGGTTGGTGCTTAAGAGTTGGTGTTGACAGGTTAGTGTTTAAAGGTTTGGCGTGTAAGTTCGGCCTTTAAGGGTTGGTGTTTAAAGGTTGGCGTTAAAGGGTTGGCGTTTACGGGTTGGCGTTTAAGGGTTGGTGCTTAAGAGGTGGTGTTTAAAGGTTGGTGTTTTAAGGTTTGTTTTTAAGGGTTGGCGATTTAGGGTTGGCGTTTAAGGGTTGGCATTTAAGGGTTGGCGTTTAAGGGTTGGCGTTAAAGGGTTGGCGTCTAAGGGTTGGCGTTTAAAGGGTTGGCGATTAAGGGTTGGCGTTTAAGGGTTGGCATTTAAGGGTTGGCGTTTAAGGGTTGGCGTTTACTGGTTGGCGTTTAAGGGTTGGCGTTTAAGGGTTGGAGTTTAAGGGTTTGCGTTTAAGGGTTGGCGTTTAAGGGTTGGTGTTTAGAGGTGGGCGTTTATGGGTTGGCGTTCAAATGGTTAAGTGTTTAAGGCTTGGTGTTCAAGGGATGGCGTTTAAGCGTCGGTGTTTAAGGGTTGGCCTTTAAACGTTGGCGTTTAAGGGTGGGCGTTTAAGGGTTGGCGTTTAAGGGTTGGCGTTTAAAGGTTGGCGTTTAAGGGTTGGCGTTAAAGGGTTTGTTTATGGATTGGCGTTTTAGGGTTGGTGTTTTAGGGTTTAGTGTTTAAGGGTTTGTCTTTAATAGTTGGCGTTTAAGCGTTGACGTTTAAGGGTAGGGGTTTAAGGGTTGGCGTTTAAGGGTTGGCGTTTTAAAGGGTTGGCGTTTAAGGGTTGGCGTTTTAGGGTTGGTGTTTAAAGGTTGGTGTTTAAGGGTTGGCGTTTAAGGGTTGGCATTAAGGGTTGGTGTTTAAAGGTTGGCATTAAAGGGTTGGCCTTTAAGTGTTGGTGTTTAAAGCTTGGTGTTTAATAGATGGCGTTTAGGGTTGGTGTTTTAAGGTTTGGTTTTTAAGGTTTGACGATTTAGGGTTGGTGTTTAACCGTCGGTTTGTAAGGGTTGGCTTTCAAGGGTTCGTGTTTAAGGGTTGGTCTTTAAAGAGTTAGCGTTTAAGGTTTGCCGGATGAGGTTTGGTGTTGAAGGATTGGCGTTTAATGGTTGGTGTTTAAGGGTTAGTGTTTAAGGGTTGGTGTTTAAAGGTTGACGTTTTAGGGTTTGAATTTTAGCGTGTTTAGGTTTTCGCGTTTAAGGGTTGTGCTTTAAGGGTTGGTGCTTAAGAGGTGGTGTTTACAGGTTGGTATTTAAGGGTTGGCGTTTAAGGGTTGGTGTTTAAAGGTTGGCGTTTAAGGGTTGGCGTTAAAGGGTTGGCGTTTAACGGTTAGCGTTTAAGGGTTGGCGTTTAAGGGTTGGCGTTTAAGGGTTGGCGTTCAATGGTTGGTGTTTAAGGGTTGGCGTTTAAGCGTTTTCGTTTAAGTGTTGGTGCTTAAGAGTTGGTGTTTTTAGGTTGGTGTTTACAGGTTTGGCGTGTAAGTTTGGCCTTTAAGGGGTTGGTGTTTAAGGGTTGGCGTTTAAGGGTTGGCGTTTTAGGGTCGGTGTTTAAAGGTTGGTGTTTAAGGGTTTGCGTTTAAGTATTGGTGTTTAAGGGTTGGCGTTTAAGGGTTGGCATTTGAAGAGTTAGCGATTAAGGGTTGGTGTTTAAGGGTTGGCGTTTAAGGGTTGGCATTTAAGGGTTGGCGTTTAAGGGTTGGCGTTTAAGTGTTGGCGTTTAAGGGTTGGCGTTAAAGGGTTTGTTTATGGGTTGGCGTTTTAGGGTTGGTGTTTTAGGGTTTAGTGTTTAAGGGTTGGTCTTTAATAGTTGCCGTTTAAGCGTTGACGTTTAAGGGTTGGGGTTTAAGGGTTGGCGTTTAAGGGTTGGCGTTTTAAAGGGTTGGCGTTTTAGGGTTGGTGTTTAAAGGTTGGTGTTTAAGGGTTGGCGTTTAAGGGTTGGCATTAAGGGTTGGTGTTTAAAGGTTGGCATTAAAGGGTTGGCCTTTAAGGGTTGGTGTTTAAGCGTGTTTATGTTTTGGCGTTTAGGGGTTGGCGTTTAATGGTTGGTGTTTAATGGATGGCGTTTAAGGGTTGGTGTTTAAGGGTTTGGCGTTTAAGGTTTGTCTTTAACGGTTGGTGTTTTAAGGTTTGTTTTTAAGGGATGGCGATTTAGGGTTAGTGTTTAAGGGTTGGCATTTAAGGGTTGGTGTTTAATGGTTGGTCTTTAAAGTGTTAGCGTTTAAGGTTTGCCGGATGATGGTTGACGTTTAAGGGTTGGCGTTTAATAGTTGGTGTTTAAGGGTTGGTGTTTAAGCGTTTTCGTTTAAGTGTTGGTGCTTAAGAGTTGGTGTTTACAGGTTGGTGTTTAAAGGTTTGGCGTGTAAGTTTGGCCTTTAAGGGTTGACGTTCAAGGTTGGTGTTTAAGGGTTCGTGTTTTAGGGTTGGCTTTTTAGGGTTGGTGTTTAAAGGTTGGTGTTTAAGGGTTTGCGTTTAAGGATTGGTGTTTAAGGGTTTGCGTTTAAGGGTTGGCATTTAAAGAGTTAGCGATTAAGGGTTGTTGTTTAAGGTTTGGCGTTTAAGGGTTGGCATTTAAGGGTTGGTGTTTAAGGGTTGGTGCTTAAGGGTTGGCGTTTAAGGGTTGGCGTATAAGGGTTGGTGTTTAAGGGTTGGCGTTTAAGGGTTTTAGTTTTTAGGATTGGTGCTTAAGAGTTGGTATTTACAGGTTGGTGTTTAAAGGTTTGGCGTGTTAGTTTGGCCTTTAAGGTTTGCTGTTTAAAGGTTGGTGTTTAAGAGATGGAGTTTAAGGGTTGGCGTTAAAGGGTTGGCGTTTACGGGTTGGCTTTTAAGGCTTGGCATTTAAGGGTTGGTGTTTAATCGTGTTTAGGCTTTGGCGTTTAAGGGTTGTCGTTTAAGGTTTGGTTCTTAAGAGTTGGTGTTTACAGGTTGGTGTTTAAAGGTTTGGCGTGTAAGTTTGGCCATTAAGTGTTGGTGTTTAAAGCTTGGTTTAATAGATGGCGTTTAGGGTTGGTGTTTTAAGGTTTGGTTTTTAAGGTTTGACGATTTAGGGTTGGTGTTTAAGGGTTGGCATTTAAGGGTTGGTGTTTAAGTGTTGGCGTTTTAGCGTGTTTAGGTTTTGGCGTTCATGGGTTGTCGTTTAAGGGTTGGTGCTTAAGAGGTAGTGTTTACAGGTTGGTGTTTAAAGGGTTGGTACTTAAGAGTTGGTGTTTACAGGTTGGTGTTTAAAGGTTGGTGTTTAAGAGATGGCGTTTAAGGTTTGGTGTTTAAGGGTTGGCGTTTACGGGTTGGCGTTTTAGGGTTAGCTTTAACGGTAGGTGTTTAAAGGTTGGTGTTTTAAGGTTGGTTTTTAAGGGTTGGCGATTTAGGGTTGGTGTTCAATGGTTGGCATTTAAGGGTTGGTGTTTAACCGTCGGTTTGTAAGGGTTGGCTTTCAAGGGTTCGTGTTTAAGGGTTGGTCTTTAAAGAGTTAGCGTTTAAGGTTTTCCGGATGAGGTTTGGTGTTGAAGGATTGGCGTTTAATGGTTGGTGTTTAAGGGTTGGTGTTTAAGGGTTGGTGTTTAAAGGTTGACGTTTTAGGGTTTGAATTTTAGCGTGTTTAGGTTTTGGCGTTTAAGGGTTGTCCTTTAAGGGTTGGTGCTTAAGAGGTGGTGTTTACAGGTTGGTATTTAAGGGTTGGCGTTTAAGGGTTGGTGTTTAAAAGTTGGCGTTTAAGGGTTGGCGTTAAAGGGTTGGCGTTTAACGGTTAGTGTTTAAGGGTTGGCGTTTAAGGGTTGGCGTTTAATGGTTGGTGTTTAAGGGCTGGCGTTTAAGCGTTTTCGTTTAAGTGTTGGTGCTTAAGAGTTGGTGTTTTCAGGTTGGTGTTTAAAGGTTTGGCATGTAAGTTTGGCCTTTAAGGGGTTGGTGTCTAAGGGTTGGCGTTAAAGGGTTGGCGTTTACGGGTTGGCTTTTAAGGCTTGGTGTTTAAGGGTTGGTGTTTAATCGTGTTTAGGCTTTGGCATTTAAGGGTTATCGTTTAAGGTTTGGTTCTTAAGAGTTGGTGTTTACAGGTTGGTGTTTAAAGGTTTGGCGTGTAAGTTTGGCCTTTAAGTGTTGGTGTTTAAAGCTTGGTGTTTAATAGATGGCGTTTAGGGTTGGTGTTTTAAGGTTGGTTTTTAAGGTTTGGCGATTTAGGGTTGGCGTTTAAGGGTTGGCCTTTAAGGGTTGGTGTTTAAGCGTTGGCGTTTTAGCGTGTTTAGGTTTTGGCGTTCATGGGTTGTCGTTTAAGGGTTGGTGCTTAAGCGGTGGTGTTTACAGGTTGGTGTTTAAAGGGTTGGTGCTTAAGAGTTGGTGTTTACAGGTTGGTGTTTAATAGTTTGGCGGGTAAGGTTTGGCCTTTAAGGGTTGGTGTTTAAAGGTTGGTGTTTAAGAGATGGCGTTTAAGGTTTGGTGTTTAAGGGTTGGCGTTTACGGGTTGGCGTTTTAGGGTTAGCTTTAACGGTAGGTGTTTAAAGGTTGGTGTTTTAAGGTTGGTTTTTAAGGGTTGGCGATTTAGGGTTGGTGTTCAATGGTTGGCATTTAAGGGATTGGTGTTTAACCGTCGGTTTGTAAGGGTTGGCTTTCAAGGGTTCGTGTTTAAGAGTTGGTCTTTAAAGAGTTAGCGTTTAAGGTTTGCCGGATGAGGTTTGGTGTTGAAGGATTGGCGTTTAATGGTTGGTGTTTAAGGGTTGGTGTTTAAGGGTTGGTGTTTAAAGGTTGACGTTTTAGGGTTTGAATTTTAGCGTGTTTAGGTTTTGGCGTTTAAGGGTTGTCCTTTAAGGGTTGGTGCTTAAGAGGTGGTGTTTACAGGTTGGTATTTAAGGGTTGGCGTTTAAGGGTTGGTGTTTAAAGGTTGGTGTTTAAGGGTTGGCGTTAAAGGGTTGGCGTTTAACGGTTAGCGTTTAAGGGTTGGCGTTTAAGGGTTGGCGTTTAAGGGTTGGCGTTTAAAGGTTGACGTTTAACGGTTGGCGTTCAATGGTTGGTGTTTAAAGATTGGCGTTTAAGGGTTGGCGTTAAAGGGTTGGCGTTTAACGGTTAGTGTTTAAGGGTTGGCGTTTAAGGGTTGGCGTTTAAGGGTTGGCGTTTAAAGGTTGACGTTTAAGGGTTGGCGTTTAATGGTTGGTGTTTAAGGGTTGGCGTTTAAGCGTTTTCGTTTAAGTGTTGGTGCTTAAGAGTTGGTGTTTTCAGGTTGGTGTTTAAAGGTTTGGCGTGTAAGTTTGGCCTTTAAGGGGTTGGTGTTTAAGGGTTGGCGTTTAAGGGTTGGCGTTTTAGGGTTGGCATTTAAGGGTTGGCGTTTAAGGGTTGGCGTTAAAGGGTTTGTTTATGGGTTGGCGTTTTAGGGTTGGTGTTTTAGGGTTTAGTGTTTAAGGGTTGGTCTTTAATAGTTGGCGTTTAAGCGTTGACGTTTAAGGGTTGGGGTTTAAGGGTTGGCGTTTAAGGGTTGGCGTTTTAAAGGGTTGGTGTTTAACGGTTGGCGTTTTAGGGTTGGTGTTTAAAGGTTGGTGTTTAAGGGTTGGCGTTTAAGGGTTGGCATTAAGGGTTGGTGTTTAAAGGTTGGCATTAAAGGGTTGGCCTTTAAGGGTTGGTGTTTAAGCGTGTTTATGTTTTGGCGTTTAAGGGTTGGCGTTTAATGGTTGGTGTTTAATGGATGGCGTTTAAGGGTTGGTGTTTAAGGGTTTGGCGTTTAAGGTTTGTCTTTAACGGTTGGTGTTTAAAGGTTGGTGTTTTAAGGTTTGTTTTTAAGGGTTGGCGATTTAGGGTTGGTGTTTAAGGGTTGGCATTTAAGGGTTGGTGTTTAAGGGTTGGTGTTTAAGCGTTTTCGTTTAAGTGTTGGTGCTTAAGAGTTGGTGTTTACAGGTTGGTGTTTAAAGGTTTGGCGTGTAAGTTTGGCCTTTAAGGGTTGACGTTTAAGGTGGGTGTTTAAGGGTTCGCGTTTTATGGTTGGCGTTTTAGGGTTGGTGTTTAAAGGTTGGTGTTTAAGAGATGGCGTTTAAGGTTTGGTGTTTAAGGGTTGGGGTTTACGGGTTGGCGTTTAAGGGTTAGCTTTAACGGTAGGTGTTTAAAGGTTGGTGTTTTAAGGTTGGTTTTTAAGGGTTGGCGATTTAGGGTTGGTGCTCAATGGTTGGCAATTAAGGGTTGGTGTTTAACCGTCGGTTTGTAAAGGTTGGCTTTCAAGGGTTCGTGTTTAAGGGTTGGTCTTTAAAGAGTTAGCGTTTAAGGTTTTCCGGATGAGGTTTGGTGTTGAAGGATTGGCGTTTAATGGTTGGTGTTTAAGGGTTGGTGTTTAAGGGTTGGTGTTTAAAGGTTGACGTTTTAGGGTTTAAATTTTAGCGTGTTTAGGTTTTGTCGTTTAAGGGTTGTCCTTTAAGGGTTGGTGCTTAAGAGGTGGTGTTTACAGGTTGGTATTTAAGGGTTGGCGTTTAAGGGTTGGTGTTTAAAGGTTGGCGTTTAAGGGTTGGCGTTAAAGGGTTGGCGTTTAACGGTTAGTGTTTAAGGGTTGGCGTTTAAGGGTTGGCGTTTAAAGGTTGACGTTTAAGGGTTGGCGTTTAATGGTTGGTGTTTAAGGGTTGGCGTTTAAGCGTTTTCGTTTAAGTGTTGGTGCTTAAGAGTTGGTGTTTTTAGGTTGGTGTTTAAAGGTTTGGCGTGTAAGTTTGGCCTTCAAGGGGTTGGTGTTTAAGGGTTGGCGTTTAAGGGTTGGCGTTTTAGGGTCGGTGTTTAAAGGTTGGTGTTTAAGGGTTTGCGTTTAAGTATTGGTGTTTAAGGGTTGGCGTTTAAGGGTTGGCATTTGAAGAGTTAGCGATTAAGGGTTGGTGTTTAAGGGTTGGCGTTTAAGGGTTGGCATTTAAGGGTTGGCGTTTAAGGGTTGGTGTTTAAGGGTTGGCGTTAAAGGGTTTGTTTATGGGTTGGCGTTTTAGGGTTGATGTTTTAGGGTTTAGTGTTTAAGGGTTGGTCTTTAATAATTGGCGTTTAAGCGTTGACGTTTAAGGGTTGGGGTTTAAGGGTTGGCGTTTTAAAGGGTTGGCGTTTTAAAGGGTTGGCGTTTAACGGTTGGCGTTTTAGGGTTGGTGTTTAAAGGTTGGTGTTTAAGGGTTGGCGTTTAAGGGTTGGCATTAAGGGTTGGTGTTTAAAGGTTGGCATTAAAGGGTTGGCCTTTAAGGGTTGGTGTTTAAGCGTGTTTATGTTTTGGCGTTTAAGGGTTGGCGTTTAATGGTTGGTGTTTAATGGATGGCGTTTAAGGGTTGGTGTTTAAGGGTTTGGCGTTTAAGGTTTGTCTTTAACGGTTGGTGTTTAAAGGTTGGTGTTTTAAGGTTTGTTTTTAAGGGTTGGCGATTTAGGGTTGGTGTTTAAGGGTTGGCATTTAAGGGTTGGTGTTTAAGGGTTGGTGTTTAAGCGTTTTCGTTTAAGTGTTGGTGCTTAAGAGTTGGTGTTTACAGGTTGGTGTTTAAAGGTTTGGCGTGTAAGTTTGGCCTTTAAGGGTTGACGTTTAAGGTGGGTGTTTAAGAGTTCGCGTTTTATGGTTGGCGTTTTAGGGTTGGTGTTTAAAGGTTGGTGTTTAAGGGTTTGTGTTTAAGGATTGGTGTTTAAGGGTTTGCGTTTAAGGGTTGGCATTTAAAGAGTTAGCGATTAAGGGTTGTTGTTTAAGGTTTGGCGTTTAAGGGTTGGCATTTAAGGGTTGGCGTTTAAGGGTTGGTGCTTAAGAGGTGGTGTTTACAGGTTGGTGTTTAAAGGGTTGGTGCTTAAGAGTTGGTGTTTACAGGTTGGTGTTTAATAGTTTGGCGGGTAAGGTTTGGCCTTTAAGGGTTGGTGTTTAAAGGTTGGTGTTTAAGAGATGGCGTTTAAGGTTTGGTGTTTAAGGGTTAGCGTTTACGGGTTGGCGTTTAAGGGTTAGCTTTAACGGTAGGTGTTTAAAGGTTGGTGTTTTAAGGTTGGTTTTTAAGGGTTGGCGATTTAGGGTTGGTGCTCAATGGTTGGCATTTAAGGGTTGGTGTTTAACCGTCGGTTTGTAAAGGTTGGCTTTCAAGGGTTCGTGTTTAAGGGTTGGTCTTTAAAAAGTTAGCGTTTAAGGTTTTCCGGATGAGGTTTGGTGTTGAAGGATTGGCATTTAATGGTTGGTGTTTAAGGGTTGGTGTTTAAGGGTTGGTGTTTAAAGGTTGGCGTTTAAGGGTTGGCGTTAAAGGGTTGGCGTTTAACGGTTAGTGTTTAAGGGTTGGCGTTTAAGGGTTGGCGTTTAAGGGTTGGCGTTTAAAGGTTGACGTTTAAGGGTTGGCGTTCAATGGTTGGTGTTTAAGGGTTGGCGTTTAAGCGTTTTCGTTTAAGTGTTGGTGCTTAAGAGTTGGTGTTTTCAGGTTGGTGTTTAAAGGTTTGGCGTGTAAGTTTGGCCTTCAAGGGGTTGGTGTTTAAGGGTTGGCGTTTAAGGGTTGGCGCTTTAGGGTCGGTGTTTAAAGGTTGGTGTTTAAGGGTTTGCGTTTAAGTATTGGTGTTTAAGGGTTGGCGTTTAAGGGTTGGCATTTGAAGAGTTAGCGATTAAGGGTTGGTGTTTAAGGGTTGGCGTTTAAGGGTTGGCATTTAAGGGTTGGCGTTTAAGGGTTGGTGTTTAAGGGTTGGCGTTAAAGGGTTTGTTTATGGGTTGGCGTTTTAGGGTTGGTGTTTTAGGGTTTAGTGTTTAAGGGTTGGTCTTTAATAGTTGGCGTTTAAGCGTTGACGTTTAAGGGTTGGGGTTTAAGGGTTGGCGTTTAAGGGTTGGCGTTTTAAAGGGTTGGCGTTTAAGGGTTGGCGTTTTAGGGTTGATGTTTAAAGGTTGGTGTTTAAGGGTTGGCGTTTAAGGGTTGGCATTAAGGGTTGGTGTTTAAAGGTTGGCATTAAAGGGTTGGCCTTTAAGGGTTGGTGTTTAAGCGTGTTTATGTTTTGGCGTTTATGAGTTGGCGTTTAATGGTTGGTGTTTAATGGATGGCGTTTAAGGGTTGGTGTTTAAGGGTTTGGCGTTTAAGGTTTGTCTTTAACGGTTGGTGTTTAAAGGTTGGTGTTTTAAGGTTTGTTTTTAAGGGTTGGCGATTTAGGGTTGGTGTTTAAGGGTTGGCACTTAAGGGTTGGTGTTTAAGGGTTGGTCTTTAAAGTATTAGCGTTTAAGGTTTTCCGGATGATGGTTGACGTTTAAGGGTTGGCGTTTAATGGTTGGTGTTTAAGGGTTGGTGTTTAAGCGTTTTCGTTTAAGTGTTGGTGCTTGAGAGTTGGTGTTTACAGGTTGGTGTTTCAAGGTTTGGCGTGTAAGTTTGGCCTTTAAGGGTTGACGTTTAAGGTTGGTGTTTAAGGGTTCGCGTTTTAGGGTTGGCGTTTTAGGGTTGGTGTTTAAAGGTTGGTGTTTAAGGGTTTGCGTTTAAGGATTGGTGTTTAAGAGTTTGCGTTTAAGGGTTGGCATTTAAAGAGTTAGCGATTAAGGGTTGTTGTTTAAGGTTTGGCGTTTAAGGGTTGGCATTTAAGGGTTGGCGTTTAAGGGTTGGCGTTTAAGGGTTGGCGTTTAAGGGTTGGCGTTTAAGGGTTGGCGTTTAAGGGTTGGCGTTTAAGGGTTGGCGTTTAAGGGTTGGCGTTTAAGGGTTGGCGATTAAGCGTTGGCGTTTCAGTGTTGATGTTTAGGCGTGGGTGTTTAAAGGGTTGGCGTTTAAGGGTTGGCGTTTTAAGGGTTGGCGTTTACGGGATGGCGTTTAAGGTTTGGCGTTTAAGGGTTGGTGTTTAGGGGTGGGCGTTTATGGGTTGGCATTCAAACGGTTGGTGTTTATGGCTTGGTGTTTAAGGGTTGACGTTTAAGGGTTGGTGTTTAAGGGTTGGCATTTAAACGTTGGCGTTTAAGGGTTGGCGTTTAAGGGTTGGCGTTTAAGGGTTGGCGTTTAAGGGTTGGCGTTTAAGAGTTGGTGTTTAGGGGTGGGCGTTTATGGGTTGGCGTTCAAACGGTTGGTGTTTAAGGCTTGGTGTTTAAGGGTTGGCGTTAAAGGGTTTGCGTTTACGGGTTGGCGCTTAAGGGTTGGTGTTTAAGGGTTGGTGTTTAAGGGTTGGCATTTAAACGTTGGCATTTAAGGGTTGGCGTTTAAGGGTTGGCGTTTAAGGGTTGGTGTTTAGGGGTGGGCGTTTATGGTTTGGCGTTCAAACGGTTGGTGTTTAAGGCTTGGTGTTTAAGGGTTGGCGCTTAAGGGTTGGTGTTTAAGGGTTGGCGTTTAAGCGTTGACGTTTAAGGGTTGGGGTTTAAGGGTTTGGCGTTTAAGGGTTGGCATTTAAGGGTTGGCGTTTAAGCGTGTTTAGGTTTTGGCGTTTAAGGGTTGGCGTTTAATGGTTGGTGTTTAATGGATGGCGTTTAAGGGTTGGTGTTTAAGGGTTTGGCGTTTAAGGTTTGTCTTTAACGGTTGGTGTTTAAAGGTTGGTGTTTTAAGGTTTGTTTTTAAGGGTTGGCGATTTAGGGTTGGTGTTTAAGGGTTGGCATTTAAGGGTTGGTGTTTAAGGGTTGGTGTTTAAGCGTTTTCGTTTAAGTGTTGGTGCTTAAGAGTTGGTGTTTACAGGTTGCTGTTTAAAGGTTTGGCGTGTAAGTTTGGCCTTTAAGGGTTGACGTTTAAAGTGGGTGTTTAAGGGTTCGCGTTTTATGGTTGGCGTTTTAGGGTTGGTGTTTAAAGGTTGGTGTTTAAGGGTTTGCGTTTAAGGGTTTGCGTTTACGGGTTGGCATTTAAAAAGTTAGCGATTAAGGGTTGTTGTTTAAGGTTTGGCGTTTAAGGGTTGGCATTTAAGGGTTGGCGTTTAAGGGTTGGTGCTTAAGAGGTGGTGTTTACAGGTTGGTGTTTAAAGGGTTGGTGCTTAAGAGTTGGTGTTTACAGGTTGGTGTTGTCCCCATAGTTTCACAGATGTCCCAATAGTTTCACAGATGTCCCAGTAGTTTTACAGATATCCCAATAGGTTAACAGATGTCCCCATAGTTTCCAATATTTTCACAGATGTACCAGTAGTTTCACAGATGTCCCAATAGTTTCACAGATGTCCCAATAGTTTCACATATGTCCCATTAGTTTCACAGATGTCCCAATAGTTTCACATATGTCCCATTAGTTTCACAGATGTCCCCATAGTTTCACAGATGTCCCAATAGTTTCACAGATGTCCCAATAGTTTCACATACGTCCCATTAGTTTCACAGATGTCCCAATAGTTTCACATATGTCCCATTAGTTTCACAGATGTCCCCATAGTTTTACAGATGTCCCAATAGTTTAACAGATGTCCCAGTGGTTTTAGAGATGTCCCAGTAGTTTCACACATGTACCAGTAGTTTCACAGACGCCCCAATAGTTTCACATATGTCCCATTATTTTTACAGATGTCCCCATAGTTTCACAGATGTCCCAATAGTTTCACAGATGTCCCAATACTTTCACATATGTCCCATTAGTTTCACAGATGTCCCAATAGTTTCACATATGTCCCATTAGTTTCACAGATGTCCCCATAGTTTCACAGATGTCCCAATAGTTTCACAAATGTCCCATTAGTTTCACAGATGTCCCCATAGTTTCACAGATGTCCCAATAGTTTCACAGATGTACCAGTAGTTTCGCAGATGTCCCAATAGTTTAACAGATGTCCCAATAGTTTCACCCATGTCCCAATAGTTTCACAGATGTCCCAGGAGTTTAACAGATGTCCCAATAGTTTAACAGATGTCCCAGTTGTTTCACAGATGTCCCAATAGTTTCACAGATGTCCCAATAGTTTCACAGATGTCCCAATAGGTTCACATATGTCCCAGTAGTTTTACAGATGTCCCAGTAGTTTCAAAGATGTCCCAGTAGTTTCACAGACGCCCCAATAGTTTCACATATGTCCCATTAGTTTCACAGATGTCCAAGTAGGTTAACAGATGTCCCCATAGTTTCACAGATGTCCCAATAGTGTCATAGATGTCCCAGTAGTTTTACAGATATCCCAGTAGGTTAACAGATGTCCCCATAGTTTCACAGATGTCCCCATAGTTTCACAGATGTCCCAATAGTTTAACAGATGTCCCAGTAGTTTAACAGATGTCCCAGTAGTTTCACAGATGTCCCAGTAGGTTAACAGATGTCCCCATAGTTTCACAGATGTCCCAATAGTTTCACAGATGTCCCAGTAGTTTTACAGATATCCCAATAGGTTAACAGATGTCCCCATAGTTTCACATAGTTTCACAGATGTACCAGTAGTTTCACAGATGTCCCAATAGTTTCACAGATGTCCCAATAGTTTCACATATGTCCCATTAGTTTCACAGATGTCCCAATAGTTTCACATATGTCCCATTAGTTTCACAGATGTCCCCATAGTTTCACAGATGTCCCAATAGTTTCACAGATGTCCCAATAGTTTCACATACATCCCATTAGTTTCACAGATGTCCCAATAGTTTCACATATGTCCCATTAGTTTCACAGATGTCCCCATAGTTTCACAGATGTCCCAATAGTTTAACAGATGTCCCAGTGGTTTTAGAGATGTCCCAGTAGTTTCACACATGTACCAGTAGTTTCACAGACGCCCTAATAGTTTCACATATGTCCCATTATTTTTACAGATGTCCCCATAGTTTCACAGATGTCCCAATAGTTTCACAGATGTCCCATTAGTTTCACAGATGTCCCAATAATTTCACAGATGTCCAATAGTTTAACAGATGTCCCAGTAGTTTTACAGATGTCCCAATAGTTTCACCCATGTCCCAATAGTTTCACAGATGTCCCAGGAGTTTAACAGATGTCCCAATAGTTTAACAGATGTCCCAGTTGTTTCACAGATGTCCCATTAGTTTCACAGATGTACCAGTAGTTTCACAGACGCCCCAATAGTTTCACATATGTCCCATTATTTTTACAGATGTCCCCATAGTTTCACAGATGTCCCAATAGTTTCACAGATGTCCCATTAGTTTCACAGATGTCCCATTAGTTTCACAGATGTACCAGTAGTTTCACAGATGTCCCAATAGTTTAACAGATGTCCCAATAGTTTCACCCATGTCCCAGTAGTTTTACAGATATCCCAGTAGGTTAACAGATGTCCACATAGTTTCACAGATGTCCCCATAGTTTCACAGATGTCCCAATAGTTTAACAAATGTCCCAGTAGTTTATCAGATGTCCCAGTAGTTTAACAGATGTCCCAGTAGGTTAACAGATGTCCCCATAGTTTCACAGATGTCCCAATAGTTTCACATATGTCCCAGTAGTTTTACAGATATCCCAATAGGTTAACAGATGTCCCCATAGCTTCACATAGTTTCACAGATGTCCCAATAGTTTCACATATGTCCCATTAGTTTCACAGATGTCCCCATCGTTTCACAGATGTCCCAATAGTTTCACAGATGTCCCAATAGTTTCACATACGTCCCATTAGTTTCACAGATGTCCCAATAGTTTCACATATGTCCCATTAGTTTCACAGACGTCCCCATAGTTTCACAGATGTCCCAATAGTTTAACAGATGTCCCAGTGGTTTTAGAGATGTCCCAGTAGTTTCACACATGTACCAGTAGTTTCACAGACGCCCCAATAGTTTCACATATGTCCCATTATTTTTACAGATGTCCCCATAGTTTCACAGATGTCCCAATAGTTTCACAGATGTCCCATTAGTTTCACAGATGTCCCATTAGTTTCACAGATGTACCAGTAGTTTCACAGATGTCCCAATAGTTTAACAGATGTCCCAATAGTTTCACCCATGTCCCAGTAGTTTTACAGATATCCCAGTAGGTTAACAGATGTCCACATAGTTTCACAGATGTCCCCATAGTTTCACAGATGTCCCAATAGTTTAACAAATGTCCCATTAGTTTCACAGATGTCCCAATAGTTTCACATATGTCCCATTAGTTTCACAGATGTCCCCATAGTTTCACAGATGTCCCAATAGTTTCACATATGTCCCATTAGTTTCACAGATGTCCCAATAGTTTCACATATGTCCCATTAGTTTCACAGATGTCCCCATAGTTTCACAGATGTCCCAATAGTTTCACAAATGTCCCATTAGTTTCACAGATGACCCCATAGTTTCACAGATATTCCAATAGTTTCACAGATGCCCCAATAGTTTCACAAATGTCTCATTAGTTTCACAGATGTCCCCATAGTTTCACAGATGTCCCAATAGTTTCACAGATGTACCAGTCGTTTCGCAGATGTCCCAATAGTTTAACAGATGTCCCAATAGTTTCACCCATGTCCCAATAGTTTCACAGATGTCCCAGGAGTTTAACAGATGTCCCAATAGTTTAACAGATGTCCCAGTTGTTTCACAGATGTCCCAATAGTTTCACAGATGTCCCAATAGTTTCACAGACGTCCCAATAGGTTCACATATGTCCCAGTAGTTTTACAGATGTCCCAGTAGTTTCAAAGATGTCCCAGTAGTTTCAAAGACGCCCCAATAGTTTCACATATGTCCCATTAGTTTCACAGATGTCCAAGTAGGTTAACAGATGTCCCCATAGTTTCACAGATGTCCCAATAGTTTCATAGATGTCCCAGTAGTTTTACAGATATCCCAGTAGGTTAACAGATGTCCCCATAGTTTCACAGATGTCCCCATAGTTTCACAGATGTCCCAATAGTTTAACAGATGTCCCAGTAGTTTAACAGATGTCCCAGTAGTTTCACAGATGTCCCAGTAGGTTAACAGATGTCCCCATAGTTTCACAGATGTCCCAGTAGTTTTACAGATATCCCAATAGGTTAACAGATGTCCCCATAGTTTCACATAGTTTCACAGATGTACCAGTAGTTTCACAGATGTCCCAATAGTTTCACAGATGTCCCAATAGTTTAACAAATGTCCCAGTAGTTTATCAGATGTCCCAGTAGTTTAACAGATGTCCCATTAGTTTCACAGATGTCTCAATAGTTTCACATATGTCCCATTAGTTTCACAGATGTCCCCATAGTTTCACAGATGTCCCAAAAGTTTCACAGATGTCCCAATAGTTTCACATACGTCCCATTAGTTTCACAGATGTCCCAATAGTTTCACATATGTCCCATTAGTTTCACAGATGTCCCCATAGTTTCACAGATGTCCCAATAGTTTAACAGATGTCCCAGTGGTTTTAGAGATGTCCCAGTAGTTTCACACATGTACCAGTAGTTTCACAGACGCCCCAATAGTTTCACATATGTCCCATTATTTTTACAGATGTCCCCATAGTTTCACAGATGTCCCAATAGTTTCACATATGTCCCATTAGTTTCACAGATGTCCCAATAGTTTCACATATGTCCCATTAGTTTCACAGATGTCCCCATAGTTTCACAGATGTCCCAATAGTTTCACAAATGTCCCATTAGTTTCACAGATGACCCCATAGTTTCACAGATATTCCAATAGTTTCACAGACGCCCCAATAGTTTCACAAATGTCCCATTAGTTTCACAGATGTCCCCATAGTTTCACAGATGTCGCAATAGTTTCACAGATGTACCAGTAGTTTCGCAGATGTCCCAATAGTTTAACAGATGTCCCAATAGTTTCACCCATGTCCCAATAGTTTCACAGATGTCCCAGGAGTTTAACAGATGTCCCAATAGTTTAACAGATGTCCCAGTTGTTTCACAGATGTCCCAATAGTTTCACAGATGTCCCAATAGTTTCACAGATGTCCCAATAGGTTCACATATGTCCCAGTAGTTTTACAGATGTCCCAGTAGTTTCAAAGATGTCCCAGTAGTTTCACAGACGCCCCAATAGTTTCACATATGTCCCATTAGTTTCACAGATGTCCAAGTAGGTTAACAGATGTCCCCATAGTTTCACAGATGTCCCAATAGTTTCATAGATGTCCCAGTAGTTTTACAGATATCCCAGTAGGTTAACAGATATCCCCATAGTTTCACAGATGTCCCCCATAGTTTCACAGATGTCCCAATAGTTTAACAGATGTCCCAGTAGTTTAACAGATGTCCCAGTAGTTTCACAGATGTCCCAGTAGGTTAACAGATGTCCCCATAGTTTCACAGATGTCCCAATAGTTTCACAGATGTCCCAGTAGTTTTACAGATATCCCAATAGGTTAACAGATGTCCCCATAGTTTCACGTAGTTTCACAGATGTACCAGTAGTTTCACAGATGTCCCAATAGTTTCACAGATGTCCCAATAGTTTCACATATGTCCCATTAGTTTCACAGATGTCCCCATAGTTTCACAGATGTCCCAATAGTTTCACAGATGTCCCAATAGTTTCACATACGTCCCATTAGTTTCACAGATGTCCCAATAGTTTCACATATGTCCCATTAGTTTCACAGATGTCCCCATAGTTTCACAGATGTCCCAATAGTTTAACAGATGTCCCAGTGGTTTTAGAGATGTCCCAGTAGTTTCACACATGTACCAGTAGTTTCACAGACGCCCTAATAGTTTCACATATGTCCCATTATTTTTACAGATGTCCCCATAGTTTCACAGATGTCCCATTAGTTTCACAGATGTCCCATTAGTTTCACAGATGTACCAGTAGTTTCACAGATGTCCCAATAGTTTAACAGATGTCCCAATAGTTTCACCCATGTCCCAGTAGTTTTACAGATATCCCAGTAGGTTAACAGATGTCCCCATAGTTTCACAGATGTCCCCATAGTTTCACAGATGTCCCAATAGTTTAACAGATGTCCCAGTAGTTTATCAGATGTCCCAGTAGTTTCACAGATGTCCCAGTAGGTTAACAGATGTCCCCATAGTTTCACAGATGTCCCAATAGTTTCACATATGTCCCAGTAGTTTTACAGATATCCCAATAGGTTAACAGATGTCCCCATAGTTTCACAGATGTACCAGTAGTTTCACAGATATCCCAATAGTTTCACAGATGTCCCAATAGTTTCACATATGTCCCATTAGTTTCACAGATGTCCCAATTGTTTCACATATGTCCCATTAGTTTCACAGATGTCCCCATAGTTTCACAGATGTCCCAATAGTTTCACAAATGTCCCATTAGTTTCACAGATGACCCCATAGTTTCACAGATATTCCAATAGTTTCACAGACGCCCCAATAGTTTCACAAATGTCCCATTAGTTTCACAGATGTCCCCATAGTTTCACAGATGTCCCAATAGTTTCACAGATGTACCAGTAGTTTCGCAGATGTCCCAATAGTTTCACCCATGTCCCAATAGTTTCACAGATGTCCCAGGAGTTTAACAGATGTCCCAATAGTTTAACAGATTTCCCAGTTGTTTCACAGATGTCCCAATAGTTTCACAGATGTCCCAATAGTTTCACAGATGTCCCAATAGGTTCACATATGTCCCAGTAGTTTTACAGATGTCCCAGTAGTTTTACAGATGTACCAGTAGTTTCAAAGATGTCCCAGTAGTTTCACAGACGCCCCAATAGTTTCACATATGTCCCATTAGTTTCACAGATGTCCAAGTAGGTTAACAGATATCCCAATAGGTTAACAGATGTCCCCATAGTTTCACATAGTTTCACAGATGTACCAGTAGTTTCACAGATGTCCCAATAGTTTCACAGATGTCCCAATAGTTTCACATATGTCCCATTAGTTTCACAGATGTCCCAATAGTTTCACATATGTCCCATTAGTTTCACAGATGTCCCCATAGTTTCACAGATGTCCCAATAGTTTCACAGATGTCCCAATAGTTTCACATACGTCCCATTAGTTTCACAGATGTCCCAATAGTTTCACATATGTCCCATTAGTTTCACAGATGTCCCCATAGTTTCACAGATGTCCCAATAGTTTAACAGATGTCCCAGTGGTTTTAGAGATGTCCCAGTAGTTTCACACATGTACCAGTAGTTTCACAGACGCCCCAATAGTTTCACATATGTCCCATTATTTTTACAGATGTCCCCATAGTTTCACAGATGTCCCAATAGTTTCACAGATGTCCCATTAGTTTCACAGATGTCCCAATAATTTCACAGATGTCCAATAGTTTAACAGATGTCCCAGTAGTTTTACAGATGTCCCAATAGTTTCACCCATGTCCCAATAGTTTCACAGATGTCCCAGGAGTTTAACAGATGTCCCAATAGTTTAATAGATGTCCCAGTTGTTTCACAGATGTCCCAATAGTTTCACAGATGTCCCAATAGTTTCACAGATGTCCCAATAGGTTGACATATGTCCCAGTAGTTTTACAGATGTCCCAGTAGTTTCAAAGATGTCCCAGTAGGTTAACAGATGTCCCCATAGTTTCACAGATGTCCCAATAGTTTCACATATGTCCCAGTAGTTTTACAGATATCCCAATAGGTTAACAGATGTCCCCATAGTTTCACAGATGTACCAGTAGTTTCACAGATATCCCAATAGTTTCACAGATGTCCCAATAGTTTCACATATGTCCCATTAGTTTCACAGATGTCCCAATAGTTTCACATATGTCCCATTAGTTTCACAGATGTCCCCATAGTTTCACAGATGTCCCAATAGTTTCACAAATGTCCCATTAGTTTCACAGATGACCCCATAGTTTCACAGATATTCCAATAGTTTCACAGACGCCCCAATAGTTTCACAAATGTCCCATTAGTTTCACAGATGTCCCCATAGTTTCACAGATGTCCCAATAGTTTCACAGATGTACCAGTAGTTTCGCAGATGTCCCAATAGTTTCACCCATGTCCCAATAGTTTCACAGATGTCCCAGGAGTTTAACAGATGTCCCAATAGTTTAACAGATTTCCCAGTTGTTTCACAGATGTCCCAATAGTTTCACAGATGTCCCAATAGTTTCACAGATGTCCCAATAGGTTCACATATGTCCCAGTAGTTTTACAGATGTCCCAGTAGTTTTACAGATGTACCAGTAGTTTCAAAGATGTCCCAGTAGTTTCACAGACGCCCCAATAGTTTCACATATGTCCCATTAGTTTCACAGATGTCCAAGTAGGTTAACAGATGTCCCCATAGTTTCACAGATGTCTCAATAGTTTCATAGATGTCCCAGTAGTTTTACAGATATCCCAGTAGGTTAACAGATGTCCCCATAGTTTCACAGATGTCCCCATAGTTTCACAGATGTCCCAATAGTTTAACAGATGTCCCAGTAGTTTAACAGATGTCCCAGTAGTTTCACAGATGTCCCAGTAAGTTAACAGATGTCCCCATAGTTTCACAGATGTCCCAATAGTTTCACAGATGTCCCAGTAGTTTTACAGATATCCCAATAGGTTAACAGATGTCCCCATAGTTTCACATAGTTTCACAGATGTACCAGTAGTTTCACAGATGTCCCAATAGTTTCACAGATGTCCCAATAGTTTCACATATGTCCCATTAGTTTCACAGATGTCCCAATAGTTTCACATATGTCCCATTAGTTTCACAGATGTCCCCATAGTTTCACAGATGTCCCAATAGTTTCACAGATGTCCCAATAGTTTCACATACGTCCCATTAGTTTCACAGATGTCCCAATAGTTTCACATATGTCCCATTAGTTTCACAGATGTCCCCATAGTTTCACAGATGTCCCAATAGTTTAACAGATGTCCCAGTGGTTTTAGAGATGTCCCAGTAGTTTCACACATGTACCAGTAGTTTCACAGACGCCCCAATAGTTTCACATATGTCCCATTATTTTTACAGATGTCCCCATAGTTTCACAGATGTCCCAATAGTTTCACAGATGTCCCATTAGTTTCACAGATGTCCCAATAATTTCACAGATGTCCAATAGTTTAACAGATGTCCCAGTAGTTTTACAGATGTCCCAATAGTTTCACCCATGTCCCAATAGTTTCACAGATGTCCCAGGAGTTTAACAGATGTCCCAATAGTTTAATAGATGTCCCAGTTGTTTCACAGATGTCCCAATAGTTTCACAGATGTCCCAATAGTTTCACAGATGTCCCAATAGGTTGACATATGTCCCAGTAGTTTTACAGATGTCCCAGTAGTTTCAAAGATGTCCCAGTAGTTTCACAGACGCCCCAATAGTTTCACATATGTCCCATTAGTTTCACAGATGTCCAAGTAGGTTAACAGATGTCCCCATAGTTTCACAGATGTCCCAATAGTTTCATAGATGTCCCAGTAGTTTTACAGATATCCCAGTAGGTTAACAGATGTCCCCATAGTTTCACAGATGTCCCCATAGTTTCACAGATGTCCCCATAGTTTCACAGATGTACCAGTAGTTTCACAGATGTCCCAATAGTTTCACAGATGTCCCAATAGTTTCACATATGTCCCATTAGTTTCACAGATGTCCCAATAGTTTCACATATGTCCCATTAGTTTCACAGATGTCCCCATAGTTTCACAGATGTCCCAATAGTTTCACAGATGTCCCCATAGTTTCACAGATGTCCCATTAGTTTCACAGATGTCCCAATAGTTTCACCCATGTCCCAATAGTTTCACAGATGTCCCAGGAGTTTAACAGATGTCCCAATAGTTTAACAGATGTCCCAGTTGTTTCACAGATGTCCCATTAGTTTCACAGATGTACCAGTAGTTTCACAGACGCCCCAATAGTTTCACATATGTCCCATTATTTTTACAGATGTCCCCATAGTTTCACAGATGTCCCAATAGTTTCACAGATGTCCCATTAGTTTCACAGATGTCCCATTAGTTTCACAGATGTACCAGTAGTTTCACAGATGTCCCAATAGTTTAACAGATGTCCCAATAGTTTCACCCATGTCCCAGTAGTTTTACAGATATCCCAGTAGGTTAACAGATGTCCCCATAGTTTCACAGATGTCCCCATAGTTTCACAGATGTCCCAATAGTTTAACAGATGTGCCAGTAGTTTATCAGATGTCCCAGTAGTTTCACAGATGTCCCAGTAGGTTAACAGATGTCCCCATAGTTTCACAGATGTCCCAATAGTTTCACATATGTCCCAGTAGTTTTACAGATATCCCAATAGGTTAACAGATGTCCCCATAGTTTCACAGATGTACCAGTAGTTTCACAGATGTCCCAATAGTTTCACATATGTCCCATTAGTTTCACAGATGTCCCCATAGTTTCACAGATGTCCCAATAGTTTCACAGATGTCCCAATAGATTCACATACGTCCCATTAGTTTCACAGATGTCCCAATAGTTTCACATATGTCCCATTAATTTCACAGATGTCCCCATAGTTTCACAGATGTCCCAATAGTTTAACAGATGTCCCAGTGGTTTTAGAGATGTCCCAGTAGTTTCACACATGTACCAGTAGTTTCACAGACGCCCCAATAGTTTCACATATGTCCCATTATTTTTACAGATGTCCCCATAGTTTCACAGATGTCCCAATAGTTTCACAGATGTCCCATTAGTTTCACAGATGTCCCAATAATTTCACAGATGTCCAATAGTTTAACAGATGTCCCAGTAGTTTTACAGATGTCCCAATAGTTTCACCCATGTCCCAATAGTTTCACAGATGTCCCAGGAGTTTAACAGATGTCCCAATAGTTTAATAGATGTCCCAGTTGTTTCACAGATGTCCCAATAGTTTCACAGATGTCCCAATAGTTTCACAGATGTCCCAATAGGTTGACATATGTCCCAGTAGTTTTACAGATGTCCCAGTAGTTTCAAAGATGTCCCAGTAGTTTCACAGACGCCCCAATAGTTTCACATAAGTCCCATTAGTTTCACAGATGTCCAAGTAGGTTAACAGATGTCCCCATAGTTTCACAGATGTCCCAATAGTTTCATAGATGTCCCAGTAGTTTTACAGATATCCCAGTAGGTTAACAGATGTCCCCATAGTTTCACAGATGTCCCCATAGTTTCACAGATGTCCCCATAGTTTCACAGATGTACCAGTAGTTTCACAGATGTCCCAATAGTTTCACAGATGTCCCAATAGTTTCACATATGTCCCATTAGTTTCACAGATGTCCCAATAGTTTCACATATGTCCCATTAGTTTCACAGATGTCCCCATAGTTTCACAGATGTCCCAATAGTTTCACAGATGTCCCCATAGTTTCACAGATGTCCCATTAGTTTCACAGATGTCCCAATAGTTTCACCCATGTCCCAATAGTTTCACAGATGTCCCAGGAGTTTAACAGATGTCCCAATAGTTTAACAGATGTCCCAGTTGTTTCACAGATGTCCCATTAGTTTCACAGATGTACCAGTAGTTTCACAGACGCCCCAATAGTTTCACATATGTCCCATTATTTTTACAGATGTCCCCATAGTTTCACAGATGTCCCAATAGTTTCACAGATGTCCCATTAGTTTCACAGATGTCCCATTAGTTTCACAGATGTACCAGTAGTTTCACAGATGTCCCAATAGTTTAACAGATGTCCCAATAGTTTCACCCATGTCCCAGTAGTTTTACAGATATCCCAGTAGGTTAACAGATGTCCCCATAGTTTCACAGATGTCCCCATAGTTTCACAGATGTCCCAATAGTTTAACAGATGTGCCAGTAGTTTATCAGATGTCCCAGTAGTTTCACAGATGTCCCAGTAGGTTAACAGATGTCCCCATAGTTTCACAGATGTCCCAATAGTTTCACATATGTCCCAGTAGTTTTACAGATATCCCAATAGGTTAACAGATGTCCCCATAGTTTCACAGATGTACCAGTAGTTTCACAGATGTCCCAATAGTTTCACAGATGTCCCAATAGTTTCACATATGTCCCATTAGTTTCACAGATGTCCCAATAGTTTCACAGATGTCCCCATAGTTTCACAGATGTCCCCATAGTTTCACAGATGTCCCAATAGTTTCACAAATGTCCCATTAGTTTCACAGATGACCCCATAGTTTCACAGATATTCCAATAGTTTCACAGACGCCCCAATAGTTTCACAAATGTCCCATTAGTTTCACAGATGTCCCCATAGTTTCAAAGATGTCCCAATAGTTTCACAGATGTACCAGTAGTTTCACAGATGTCCCAATAGTTTCACAGATGTCCCAATAGTTTCACATATGTCCCATTAGTTTCACAGATGTCCCAATAGTTTCACAGATGTCCCCATAGTTTCACAGATGTCCCCATAGTTTCACAGATGTCCCAATAGTTTCACAAATGTCCCATTAGTTTCACAGATGACCCCATAGTTTCACAGATATTCCAACAGTTTCACAGACGCCCCAATAGTTTCACAAATGTCCCATTAGTTTCACAGATGTACCAGTAGTTTCACAGATGTCCCAATAGTTTCACAGATGTCCCAATAGTTTCACATATGTCCCATTAGTTTCACAGATGTCCCAATAGTTTCACATATGTCCCATTAGTTTCACAGATGTCCCCATAGTTTCACAGATGTCCCAATAGTTTCACAGATGTCCCCATAGTTTCACAGATGTCCCATTAGTTTCACAGATGTCCCAATAGTTTCACCCATGTCCCAATAGTTTCACAGATGTCCCAGGAGTTTAACAGATGTCCCAATAGTTTAACAGATGTCCCAGTTGTTTCACAGATGTCCCATTAGTTTCACAGATGTACCAGTAGTTTCACAGACGCCCCAATAGTTTCACATATGTCCCATTATTTTTACAGATGTCCCCATAGTTTCACAGATGTCCCAATAGTTTCACAGATGTCCCATTAGTTTCACAGATGTCCCATTAGTTTCACAGATGTACCAGTAGTTTCACAGATGTCCCAATAGTTTAACAGATGTCCCAATAGTTTCACCCATGTCCCAGTAGTTTTACAGATATCCCAGTAGGTTAACAGATGTCCCCGTAGTTTCACAGATGTCCCCATAGTTTCACAGATGTCCCAATAGTTTAACAGATGTCCCAGTAGTTTATCAGATGTCCCAGTAGTTTCACAGATGTCCCAGTAGGTTAACAGATGTCCCCATAGTTTCACAGATGTCCCAATAGTTTCACATATGTCCCAGTAGTTTTACAGATATCCCAATAGGTTAACAGATGTCCCCATAGTTTCACAGATGTACCAGTAGTTTCACAGATGTCCCAATAGTTTCACAGATGTCCCAATAGTTTCCCATATGTCCCATTAGTTTCACAGATGTCCCAATAGTTTCACAGATGTCCCCATAGTTTCACAGATGTCCCCATAGTTTCACAGATGTCCCAATAGTTTCACAAATGTCCCATTAGTTTCACAGATGACCCCATAGTTTCACAGATATTCCAATAGTTTCACAGACGCCCCAATAGTTTCACAAATGTCCCATTAGTTTCACAGATGTCCCCATAGTTTCACAGATGTCCCAATAGTTTCACAGATGTACCAGTAGTTTCGCAGATGTCCCAATAGTTTAACAGATGTCCCAATAGTTTCACCCATGTCCCAATAGTTTCACAGATGTCCCAGGAGTTTAACAGATGTCCCAATAGTTTAACAGATTTCCCAGTTGTTTCACAGATGTCCCAATAGTTTCACAGATGTCCCAATAGTTTCACAGATGTCCCAATAGGTTCACATATGTCCCAGTAGTTTTACAGATGTCCCAGTAGTTTTACAGATGTCCCAGTAGTTTCAAAGATGTCCCAGTAGTTTCACAGACGCCCCAATAGTTTCACATATGTCCCATTAGTTTCACAGATGTCCAAGTAGGTTAACAGATGTCCCCATAGTTTCACAGATGTCCCAATAGTTTCATAGATGTCCCAGTAGTTTTACAGATATCCCAGTAGGTTAACAGATGTCCCCATAGTTTCACAGATGTCCCCATAGTTTCACAGATGTCCCAATAGTTTAACAGATGTCCCAGTAGTTTAACAGATGTCCCAGTAGTTTCACAGATGTCCCAGTAGGTTAACAGATGTCCCCATAGTTTCACAGATGTCCCAATAGTTTCACAGATGTCCCAGTAGTTTTACAGATATCCCAATAGGTTAACAGATGTCCCCATAGTTTCACGTAGTTTCACAGATGTACCAGTAGTTTCACAGATGTCCCAATAGTTTCACAGATGTCCCAATAGTTTCACATATGTCCCATTAGTTTCACGGATGTCCCAATAGTTTCACATATGTCCCATTAGTTTCACAGATGTCCCCATAGTTTCACAGATGTCCCAATAGTTTCACAGATGTCCCAATAGTTTCACATACGTCCCATTAGTTTCACAGATGTCCCAATAGTTTCACATATGTCCCATTAGTTTCACAGATGTCCCCATAGTTTCACAGATGTCCCAATAGTTTAACAGATGTCCCAGTGGTTTTAGAGATGTCCCAGTAGTTTCACACATGTACCAGTAGTTTCACAGACGCCCCAATAGTTTCACATATGTCCCATTATTTTTACAGATGTCCCCATAGTTTCACAGATGTCCCAATAGTTTCACAGATGTCCCATTAGTTTCACAGATGTCCCAATAATTTCACAGATGTCCAATAGTTTAACAGATGTCCCAGTAGTTTTACAGATGTCCCAATAGTTTCACCCATGTCCCAATAGTTTCACAGATGTCCCAGGAGTTGAACAGATGTCCCAATAGTTTAACAGATGTCCCAGTTGTTTCACAGATGTCCCAATAGTTTCACAGATGTCCCAATAGTTTCACAGATGTCCCAATAGGTTGACATATGTCCCAGTAGTTTTACAGATGTCCCAGTAGTTTCAAAGATGTCCCAGTAGGTTAACAGATGTCCCCATAGTTTCACAGATGTCCCCATAGTTTCACAGATGCACCAGTAGTTTCACAGATGTCCCAATAGTTTCACAGATGTCCCAATAGTTTCACATATGTCCCATTAGTTTCACAGATATCCCAATAGTTTCACATATGTCCCATTAGTTTCACAGATGTCCCAATAATTTCACAGATGTCCAATAGTTTAACAGATGTCCCAGTAGTTTTACAGATGTCCCAATAGTTTCACCCATGTCCCAATAGTTTCACAGATGTCCCAGGAGTTTAACAGATGTCCCAATAGTTTAACAGATGTCCCAGTTGTTTCACAGATGTCCCAATAGTTTCACAGATGTCCCAATAGTTTCACAGATGTCCCAATAGGTTGACATATGTCCCAATAGTTTCACATATGTCCCATTAGTTTCACAGATGTCCAAGTAGGTTAACAGATGTCCCCATAGTTTCACAGATGTCCCAATAGTTTCATAGATGTCCCAGTAGTTTTACAGATATCCCAGTAGGTTAACAGATGTCCCCATAGTTTCACAGATGTCCCCATAGTTTCACAGATGTCCCCATAGTTTCACAGATGTACCAGTAGTTTCACAGATGTCCCAATAGTTTCACATATGTCCCATTAGTTTCACAGATATCCCAATAGTTTCACATATGTCCCATTAGTTTCACAGATGTCCCCATAGTTTCACAGATGTCCCAATAGTTTCACAGATGTCCCCATAGTTTCACAGATGTCCCATTAGTTTCACAGATGTCCCCATAGTTTCACAGATGTCCCAATAGTTTAACAGATGTCCCAGTAGTGTTAGAGATGTCCCAGTAGTTTCACACATGTACCAGTAGTTTCACAGATGCCCCAATAGTTTCACATATGTCCCATTATTTTTACAGATGTCCCCATAGTTTCACAGATGTCCCAATAGTTTCACAGATGTCCCATTAGTTTCACAGATGTCCCATTAGTTTCACAGATGTCCCAATAGTTTCACAGATGTACCAGTAGTTTCGCAGATGTCCCAATAGTTTAACAGATGTCCCAATAGTTTCACCCATGTCCCAATAGTTTCACAGATGTCCCAGGAGTTTAACAGATGTCCCAATAGTTTAACAGATTTCCCAGTTGTTTCACAGATGTCCCAATAGTTTCACAGATGTCCCAATAGTTTCACAGATGTCCCAATAGGTTCACATATGTCCCAGTAGTTTTACAGATGTCCCAGTAGTTTTACAGATGTCCCAGTAGTTTCAAAGATGTCCCAGTAGTTTCACAGACGCCCCAATAGTTTCACATATGTCCCATTAGTTTCACAGATGTCCAAGTAGGTTAACAGATGTCCCCATAGTTTCACAGATGTCCCAATAGTTTCATAGATGTCCCAGTAGTTTTACAGATATCCCAGTAGGTTAACAGATGTCCCCATAGTTTCACAGATGTCCCCATAGTTTCACAGATGTCCCAATAGTTTAACAGATGTCCCAGTAGTTTAACAGATGTCCCAGTAGTTTCACAGATGTCCCAGTAGGTTAACAGATGTCCCCATAGTTTCACAGATGTCCCAATAGTTTCACAGATGTCCCAGTAGTTTTACAGATATCCCAATAGGTTAACAGATGTCCCCATAGTTTCACGTAGTTTCACAGATGTACCAGTAGTTTCACAGATGTCCCAATAGTTTCACAGATGTCCCAATAGTTTCACATATGTCCCATTAGTTTCACGGATGTCCCAATAGTTTCACATATGTCCCATTAGTTTCACAGATGTCCCCATAGTTTCACAGATGTCCCAATAGTTTCACAGATGTCCCAATAGTTTCACATACGTCCCATTAGTTTCACAGATGTCCCAATAGTTTCACATATGTCCCATTAGTTTCACAGATGTCCCCATAGTTTCACAGATGTCCCAATAGTTTAACAGATGTCCCAGTGGTTTTAGAGATGTCCCAGTAGTTTCACACATGTACCAGTAGTTTCACAGACGCCCCAATAGTTTCACATATGTCCCATTATTTTTACAGATGTCCCCATAGTTTCACAGATGTCCCAATAGTTTCACAGATGTCCCATTAGTTTCACAGATGTCCCAATAATTTCACAGATGTCCAATAGTTTAACAGATGTCCCAGTAGTTTTACAGATGTCCCAATAGTTTCACCCATGTCCCAATAGTTTCACAGATGTCCCAGGAGTTTAACAGATGTCCCAATAGTTTAACAGATGTCCCAGTTGTTTCACAGATGTCCCAATAGTTTCACAGATGTCCCAATAGTTTCACAGATGTCCCAATAGGTTGACATATGTCCCAGTAGTTTTACAGATGTCCCAGTAGTTTCAAAGATGTCCCAGTAGTTTCACAGACGCCCCAATAGTTTCACATATGTCCCATTAGTTTCACAGATGTCCAAGTAGGTTAACAGATGTCCCCATAGTTTCACAGATGTCCCAATAGTTTCATAGATGTCCCAGTAGTTTTACAGATATCCCAGTAGGTTAACAGATGTCCCCATAGTTTCACAGATGTCCCCATAGTTTCACAGATGTCCCCATAGTTTCACAGATGTACCAGTAGTTTCACAGATGTCCCAATAGTTTCACAGATGTCCCAATAGTTTCACATATGTCCCATTAGTTTCACAGATATCCCAATAGTTTCACATATGTCCCATTAGTTTCACAGATGTCCCCATAGTTTCACAGATGTCCCAATAGTTTCACAGATGTCCCCATAGTTTCACAGATGTCCCATTAGTTTCACAGATGTCCCCATAGTTTCACAGATGTCCCAATAGTTTAACAGATGTCCCAGTAGTGTTAGAGATGTCCCAGTAGTTTCACACATGTACCAGTAGTTTCACAGATGCCCCAATAGTTTCACATATGTCCCATTATTTTTACAGATGTCCCCATAGTTTCACAGATGTCCCAATAGTTTCACAGATGTCCCATTAGTTTCACAGATGTCCCATTAGTTTCACAGATGTCCCATTAGTTTCACAGATGTCCCAATAGTTTCACAGATGTCCAATAGTTTAACAGATGTCCCAGTAGTTTTACAGATTTCCCAGTAGTTTCACACATTTCCCAGTAGTTTCACAGACGCCCCAATAGTTTCACATATGTCCCATTAGTTTCACAGATGTCACCATAGTTTCACAGATGTCCCAATAGTTTCACAGATGTACCAGTAGTTTCACAGATGTCCCAATAGTTTAACAGATGTCCCAATAGTTTCACCCATGTCCCAATAGTTTTACAGATATCCCAGTAGGTTAACAGATGTCCCCATAGTTTCACAGATGTCCCCATAGTTTCACAGATGTCCCAATAGTTTAACAGATGTCCCAGTAGTTTATCAGATGTCCCAGTAGTTTCACAGATGTCCCAGTAGGTTAACAGATGTCCCCATAGTTTCACAGATGTCCCAGGAGTTTAACAGATGTCCCAATAGTTTAACAGATTTCCCAGTTGTTTCACAGATGTCCCAATAGTTTCACAGATGTCCCAATAGTTTCACAGATGCCCCAATAGGTTCACATATGTCCCAGTAGTTTTACAGATGTCCCAGTAGTTTTACAGATGTCCCAGTAGTTTCAAAGATGTCCCAGTAGTTTCACAGATGCCCCAATAGTTTCACATATGTCCCATTAGTTTCACAGATGTCCAAGTAGGTTAACAGATGTCCCCATAGTTTCACAGATGTCCCAATAGTTTCATAGATGTCCCAGTAGTTTTACAGATATCCCATTAGTTTCACAGATGTCCCCATAGTTTCACAGATGTCCCAATAGTTTAACAGATGTCCCAGTAGTGTTAGAGATGTCCCAGTAGTTTCACACATGTACCAGTAGTTTCACAGATGCCCCAATAGTTTCACATATGTCCCATTATTTTTACAGATGTCCCCATAGTTTCACAGATGTCCCAATAGTTTCACAGATGTCCCATTAGTTTCACAGATGTCCCATTAGTTTCACAGATGTCCCATTAGTTTCACAGATGTCCCAATAGTTTCACAGATGTCCAATAGTTTAACAGATGTCCCAGTAGTTTTACAGATTTCCCAGTAGTTTCACACATTTCCCAGTAGTTTCACAGACGCCCCAATAGTTTCACATATGTCCCATTAGTTTCACAGATGTCACCATAGTTTCACAGATGTCCCAATAGTTTCACAGATGTACCAGTAGTTTCACAGATGTCCCAATAGTTTAACAGATGTCCCAATAGTTTCACCCATGTCCCAATAGTTTTACAGATATCCCAGTAGGTTAACAGATGTCCCCATAGTTTCACAGATGTCCCCATAGTTTCACAGATGTCCCAATAGTTTAACAGATGTCCCAGTAGTTTATCAGATGTCCCAGTAGTTTCACAGATGTCCCAGTAGGTTAACAGATGTCCCCATAGTTTCACAGATGTCCCAGGAGTTTAACAGATGTCCCAATAGTTTAACAGATTTCCCAGTTGTTTCACAGATGTCCCAATAGTTTCACAGATGTCCCAATAGTTTCACAGATGCCCCAATAGGTTCACATATGTCCCAGTAGTTTTACAGATGTCCCAGTAGTTTTACAGATGTCCCAGTAGTTTCAAAGATGTCCCAGTAGTTTCACAGATGCCCCAATAGTTTCACATATGTCCCATTAGTTTCACAGATGTCCAAGTAGGTTAACAGATGTCCCCATAGTTTCACAGATGTCCCAATAGTTTCATAGATGTCCCAGTAGTTTTACAGATATCCCAGTAGGTTAACAGATGTCCCCATAGTTTCACAGATGTCCCCATAGTTTCACAGATGTCCCAATAGTTTAACAGATGTCCCAGTAGTTTAACAGATGTCCCAGTAGTTTCACAGATGTCCCAGTAGGTTAACAGATGTCCCCATAGTTTCACAGATGTCCCAATAGTTTCACAGATGTCCCAGTAGTTTTACAGATATCCCAATAGGTTAACAGATGTCCCCATAGTTTCACATAGTTTCACAGATGTACCAGTAGTTTCACAGATGTCCCAATAGTTTCACAGATGTCCCAATAGTTTCACATATGTCCCATTAGTTTCACAGATGTCCCAATAGTTTCACATATGTCCCATTAGTTTCACAGATGTCCCCATAGTTTAACAGATGTCCCAATAGTTTCACAGATGTCCCAACAGTTTCACATACGTCCCATTAGTTTCACAGATGTCCCAATAGTTTCACATATGTCCCATTAGTTTCACAGATGTCCCCATAGTTTCACAGATGTCCCAATAGTTTAACAGATGTCCCAGTGGTTTTAGAGATGTCCCAGTAGTTTCACACATGTACCAGTAGTTTCACAGACGCCCCAATAGTTTCACATATGTCCCATTATTTTTACAGATGTCCCCATAGTTTCACAGATGTCCCAATAGTTTCACAGATGTCCCATTAGTTTCACAGATGTCCCAATAATTTCACAGATGTCCAATAGTTTAACAGATGTCCCAGTAGTTTTACAGATGTCCCAATAGTTTCACCCATGCCCCAATAGTTTCACAGATGTCCCAGGAGTTTAACAGATGTCCCAATAGTTTAACAGATGTCCCAGTTGTTTCACAGATGTCCCAATAGTTTCACAGATGTCCCAATAGTTTCACAGATGTCCCAATAGGTTGACATATGTCCCAGTAGTTTTACAGATGTCCCAGTAGTTTCAAAGATGTCCCAGTAGTTTCACAGACGCCCCAATAGTTTCACATATGTCCCATTAGTTTCACAGATGTCCAAGTAGGTTAACAGATGTCCCCATAGTTTCACAGATGTCCCAATAGTTTCATAGATGTCCCAGTAGTTTTACAGATATCCCAGTAGGTTAACAGATGTCCCCATAGTTTCACAGATGTCCCCATAGTTTCACAGATGTCCCCATAGTTTCACAGATGTCCCCATAGTTTCACAGATGTACCAGTAGTTTCACAGATGTCCCAATAGTTTCACAGATGTCCCAATAGTTTCACATATGTCCCATTAGTTTCACAGATGTCCCAATAGTTTCACATATGTCCCATTAGTTTCACAGATGTCCCCATAGTTTCACAGATGTCCCAATAGTTTCACAGATGTCCCCATAGTTTCACAGATGTCCCATTAGTTTCACAGATGTCCCCATAGTTTCACAGATGTCCCAATAGTTTAACAGATGTCCCAGTAGTGTTAGAGATGTCCCAGTAGTTTCACACATGTACCAGTAGTTTCACAGACGCCCCAATAGTTTCACATATGTCCCATTATTTTTACAGATGTCCCCATAGTTTCACAGATGTCCCAATAGTTTCACAGATGTCCCATTAGTTTCACAGATGTCCCATTAGTTTCACAGATGTCCCATTAGTTTCACAGATGTCCCAATAGTTTCACAGATGTCCCAATAGTTTCACAGATGTCCCCATAGTTTCACAGATGTCCCCATAGTTTCACAGATGTCCCAATAGTTTCACAAATGTCCCATTAGTTTCACAGATGACCCCATAGTTTCACAGATATTCCAACAGTTTCACAGACGCCCCAATAGTTTCACAAATGTCCCATTAGTTTCACAGATGTACCAGTAGTTTCACAGATGTCCCAATAGTTTCACAGATGTCCCAATAGTTTCACATATGTCCCATTAGTTTCACAGATGTCCCAATAGTTTCACATATGTCCCATTAGTTTCACAGATGTCCCCATAGTTTCACAGATGTCCCAATAGTTTCACAGATGTCCCCATAGTTTCACAGATGTCCCATTAGTTTCACAGATGTCCCAATAGTTTCACCCATGTCCCAATAGTTTCACAGATGTCCCAGGAGTTTAACAGATGTCCCAATAGTTTAACAGATGTCCCAGTTGTTTCACAGATGTCCCATTAGTTTCACAGATGTACCAGTAGTTTCACAGACGCCCCAATAGTTTCACATATGTCCCATTATTTTTACAGATGTCCCCATAGTTTCACAGATGTCCCAATAGTTTCACAGATGTCCCATTAGTTTCACAGATGTCCCATTAGTTTCACAGATGTACCAGTAGTTTCACAGATGTCCCAATAGTTTAACAGATGTCCCAATAGTTTCACCCATGTCCCAGTAGTTTTACAGATATCCCAGTAGGTTAACAGATGTCCCCATAGTTTCACAGATGTCCCCATAGTTTCACAGATGTCCCAATAGTTTAACAGATGTCCCAGTAGTTTATCAGATGTCCCAGTAGTTTCACAGATGTCCCAGTAGGTTAACAGATGTCCCCATAGTTTCACAGATGTCCCAATAGTTTCACATATGTCCCAGTAGTTTTACAGATATCCCAATAGGTTAACAGATGTCCCCATAGTTTCACAGATGTACCAGTAGTTTCACAGATGTCCCAATAGTTTCACAGATGTCCCAATAGTTTCCCATATGTCCCATTAGTTTCACAGATGTCCCAATAGTTTCACAGATGTCCCCATAGTTTCACAGATGTCCCCATAGTTTCACAGATGTCCCAATAGTTTCACAAATGTCCCATTAGTTTCACAGATGACCCCATAGTTTCACAGATATTCCAATAGTTTCACAGACGCCCCAATAGTTTCACAAATGTCCCATTAGTTTCACAGATGTCCCCATAGTTTCACAGATGTCCCAATAGTTTCACAGATGTACCAGTAGTTTCGCAGATGTCCCAATAGTTTAACAGATGTCCCAATAGTTTCACCCATGTCCCAATAGTTTCACAGATGTCCCAGGAGTTTAACAGATGTCCCAATAGTTTAACAGATTTCCCAGTTGTTTCACAGATGTCCCAATAGTTTCACAGATGTCCCAATAGTTTCACAGATGTCCCAATAGGTTCACATATGTCCCAGTAGTTTTACAGATGTCCCAGTAGTTTTACAGATGTCCCAGTAGTTTCAAAGATGTCCCAGTAGTTTCACAGACGCCCCAATAGTTTCACATATGTCCCATTAGTTTCACAGATGTCCAAGTAGGTTAACAGATGTCCCCATAGTTTCACAGATGTCCCAATAGTTTCATAGATGTCCCAGTAGTTTTACAGATATCCCAATAGGTTAACAGATGTCCCCATAGTTTCACGTAGTTTCACAGATGTACCAGTAGTTTCACAGATGTCCCAATAGTTTCACAGATGTCCCAATAGTTTCACATATGTCCCATTAGTTTCACGGATGTCCCAATAGTTTCACATATGTCCCATTAGTTTCACAGATGTCCCCATAGTTTCACAGATGTCCCAATAGTTTCACAGATGTCCCAATAGTTTCACATACGTCCCATTAGTTTCACAGATGTCCCAATAGTTTCACATATGTCCCATTAGTTTCACAGATGTCCCCATAGTTTCACAGATGTCCCAATAGTTTAACAGATGTCCCAGTGGTTTTAGAGATGTCCCAGTAGTTTCACACATGTACCAGTAGTTTCACAGACGCCCCAATAGTTTCACATATGTCCCATTATTTTTACAGATGTCCCCATAGTTTCACAGATGTCCCAATAGTTTCACAGATGTCCCATTAGTTTCACAGATGTCCCAATAATTTCACAGATGTCCAATAGTTTAACAGATGTCCCAGTAGTTTTACAGATGTCCCAATAGTTTCACCCATGTCCCAATAGTTTCACAGATGTCCCAGGAGTTTAACAGATGTCCCAATAGTTTAACAGATGTCCCAGTTGTTTCACAGATGTCCCAATAGTTTCACAGATGTCCCAATAGTTTCACAGATGTCCCAATAGGTTGACATATGTCCCAGTAGTTTTACAGATGTCCCAGTAGTTTCAAAGATGTCCCAGTAGTTTCACAGACGCCCCAATAGTTTCACATATGTCCCATTAGTTTCACAGATGTCCAAGTAGGTTAACAGATGTCCCCATAGTTTCACAGATGTCCCAATAGTTTCATAGATGTCCCAGTAGTTTTACAGATATCCCAGTAGGTTAACAGATGTCCCCATAGTTTCACAGATGTCCCCATAGTTTCACAGATGTCCCCATAGTTTCACAGATGCACCAGTAGTTTCACAGATGTCCCAATAGTTTCACAGATGTCCCAATAGTTTCACATATGTCCCATTAGTTTCACAGATATCCCAATAGTTTCACATATGTCCCATTAGTTTCACAGATGTCCCCATAGTTTCACAGATGTCCCAATAGTTTCACAGATGTCCCCATAGTTTCACAGATGTCCCATTAGTTTCACAGATGTCCCCATAGTTTCACAGATGTCCCAATAGTTTAACAGATGTCCCAGTAGTGTTAGAGATGTCCCAGTAGTTTCACACATGTACCAGTAGTTTCACAGATGCCCCAATAGTTTCACATATGTCCCATTATTTTTACAGATGTCCCCATAGTTTCACAGATGTCCCAATAGTTTCACAGATGTCCCATTAGTTTCACAGATGTCCCATTAGTTTCACAGATGTCCCATTAGTTTCACAGATGTCCCAATAGTTTCACAGATGTCCAATAGTTTAACAGATGTCCCAGTAGTTTTACAGATTTCCCAGTAGTTTCACACATTTCCCAGTAGTTTCACACACGCCCCAATAGTTTCACATATGTCCCATTAGTTTCACAGATGTCACCATAGTTTCACAGATGTCCCAATAGTTTCACAGATGTACCAGTAGTTTCACAGATGTCCCAATAGTTTAACAGATGTCCCAATAGTTTCACCCATGTCCCAATAGTTTTACAGATATCCCAGTAGGTTAACAGATGTCCCCATAGTTTCACAGATGTCCCCATAGTTTCACAGATGTCCCAATAGTTTAACAGATGTCCCAGTAGTTTATCAGATGTCCCAGTAGTTTCACAGATGTCCCAGTAGGTTAACAGATGTCCCCATAGTTTCACAGATGTCCCAGGAGTTTAACAGATGTCCCAATAGTTTAACAGATTTCCCAGTTGTTTCACAGATGTCCCAATAGTTTCACAGATGTCCCAATAGTTTCACAGATGTCCCCATAGTTTCACAGATGTCCCATTAGTTTCACAGATGTCCCCATAGTTTCACAGATGTCCCAATAGTTTAACAGATGTCCCAGTAGTGTTAGAGATGTCCCAGTAGTTTCACACATGTACCAGTAGTTTCACAGATGCCCCAATAGTTTCACATATGTCCCATTATTTTTACAGATGTCCCCATAGTTTCACAGATGTCCCAATAGTTTCACAGATGTCCCATTAGTTTCACAGATGTCCCATTAGTTTCACAGATGTCCCATTAGTTTCACAGATGTCCCAATAGTTTCACAGATGTCCAATAGTTTAACAGATGTCCCAGTAGTTTTACAGATTTCCCAGTAGTTTCACACATTTCCCAGTAGTTTCACACACGCCCCAATAGTTTCACATATGTCCCATTAGTTTCACAGATGTCACCATAGTTTCACAGATGTCCCAATAGTTTCACAGATGTACCAGTAGTTTCACAGATGTCCCAATAGTTTAACAGATGTCCCAATAGTTTCACCCATGTCCCAATAGTTTTACAGATATCCCAGTAGGTTAACAGATGTCCCCATAGTTTCACAGATGTCCCCATAGTTTCACAGATGTCCCAATAGTTTAACAGATGTCCCAGTAGTTTATCAGATGTCCCAGTAGTTTCACAGATGTCCCAGTAGGTTAACAGATGTCCCCATAGTTTCACAGATGTCCCAGGAGTTTAACAGATGTCCCAATAGTTTAACAGATTTCCCAGTTGTTTCACAGATGTCCCAATAGTTTCACAGATGTCCCAATAGTTTCACAGATGTCCCAATAGGTTCACATATGTCCCAGTAGTTTTACAGATGTCCCAGTAGTTTTACAGATGTCCCAGTAGTTTCAAAGATGTCCCAGTAGTTTCACAGACGCCCCAATAGTTTCACATATGTCCCATTAGTTTCACAGATGTCCAAGTAGGTTAACAGATGTCCCCATAGTTTCACAGATGTCCCAATAGTTTCATAGATGTCCCAGTAGTTTTACAGATATCCCAGTAGGTTAACAGATGTCCCCATAGTTTCACAGATGTCCCCATAGTTTCACAGATGTCCCAATAGTTTAACAGATGTCCCAGTAGTTTAACAGATGTCCCAGTAGTTTCACAGATGTCCCAGTAGGTTAACAGATGTCCCCATAGTTTCACAGATGTCCCAATAGTTTCACAGATGTCCCAGTAGTTTTACAGATATCCCAATAGGTTAACAGATGTCCCCATAGTTTCACATAGTTTCACAGATGTACCAGTAGTTTGACAGATGTCCCAATAGTTTCACAGATGTCCCAATAGTTTCACATATGTCCCATTAGTTTCACAGATGTCCCAATAGTTTCACATATGTCCCATTAGTTTCACAGATGTCCCCATAGTTTAACAGATGTCCCCATAGTTTCACAGATGTCCCAATAGTTTCATAGATGTCCCAGTAGTTTTACAGATATCCCAGTAGGTTAACAGATGTCCCCATAGTTTCACAGATGTCCCCATAGTTTCACAGATGTCCCAATAGTTTAACAGATGTCCCAGTAGTTTAACAGATGTCCCAGTAGTTTCACAGATGTCCCAGTAGGTTAACAGATGTCCCCATAGTTTCACAGATGTCCCAATAGTTTCACAGATGTCCCAGTAGTTTTACAGATATCCCAATAGGTTAACAGATGTCCCCATAGTTTCACATAGTTTCACAGATGTACCAGTAGTTTGACAGATGTCCCAATAGTTTCACAGATGTCCCAATAGTTTCACATATGTCCCATTAGTTTCACAGATGTCCCAATAGTTTCACATATGTCCCATTAGTTTCACAGATGTCCCCATAGTTTAACAGATGTCCCAATAGTTTCACAGATGTCCCAATAGTTTCACATACGTCCCATTAGTTTCACAGATGTCCCAATAGTTTCACATATGTCCCATTAGTTTCACAGATGTCCCCATAGTTTCACAGATGTCCCAATAGTTTAACAGATGTCCCAGTGGTTTTAGAGATGTCCCAGTAGTTTCACACATGTACCAGTAGTTTCACAGACGCCCCAATAGTTTCACATATGTCCCATTATTTTTACAGATGTCCCCATAGTTTCACAGATGTCCCAATAGTTTCACAGATGTCCCATTAGTTTCACAGATGTCCCAATAATTTCACAGATGTCCAATAGTTTAACAGATGTCCCAGTAGTTTTACAGATGTCCCAATAGTTTCACCCATGCCCCAATAGTTTCACAGATGTCCCAGGAGTTTAACAGATGTCCCAATAGTTTAACAGATGTCCCAGTTGTTTCACAGATGTCCCAATAGTTTCACAGATGTCCCAATAGTTTCACAGATGTCCCAATAGGTTGACATATGTCCCAGTAGTTTTACAGATGTCCCAGTAGTTTCAAAGATGTCCCAGTAGTTTCACAGACGCCCCAATAGTTTCACATATGTCCCATTAGTTTCACAGATGTCCAAGTAGGTTAACAGATGTCCCCATAGTTTCACAGATGTCCCAATAGTTTCATAGATGTCCCAGTAGTTTTACAGATATCCCAGTAGGTTAACAGATGTCCCCATAGTTTCACAGATGTCCCCATAGTTTCACAGATGTCCCCATAGTTTCACAGATGTCCCCATAGTTTCACAGATGTACCAGTAGTTTCACAGATGTCCCAATAGTTTCACAGATGTCCCAATAGTTTCACATATGTCCCATTAGTTTCACAGATGTCCCAATAGTTTCACATATGTCCCATTAGTTTCACAGATGTCCCCATAGTTTCACAGATGTCCCAATAGTTTCACAGATGTCCCCATAGTTTCACAGATGTCCCATTAGTTTCACAGATGTCCCCATAGTTTCACAGATGTCCCAATAGTTTAACAGATGTCCCAGTAGTGTTAGAGATGTCCCAGTAGTTTCACACATGTACCAGTAGTTTCACAGACGCCCCAATAGTTTCACATATGTCCCATTATTTTTACAGATGTCCCCATAGTTTCACAGATGTCCCAATAGTTTCACAGATGTCCCATTAGTTTCACAGATGTCCCATTAGTTTCACAGATGTCCCATTAGTTTCACAGATGTCCCAATAGTTTCACAGATGTCCAATAGTTTAACAGATGTCCCAGTAGTTTTACAGATGTCCCAGTAGTTTCACACATTTCCCAGTAGTTTCACAGACGCCCCAATAGTTAACATATGTCCCATTAGTTTCACAGATGTCCCCATAGTTTCACAGATGTCCCAATAGTTTCACAGATGTACCAGTAGTGTCACAGATGTCCCAATAGTTTAACAGATGTCCCAATAGTTTCACCCATGTCCCAGTAGTTTTACAGATATCCCAGTAGGTTAACAGATGTCCCCATAGTTTCACAGATGTCCCCATAGTTTCACAGATGTCCCAATAGTTTAACAGATGTCCCAGTAGTTTATCAGATGTCCCAGTAGTTTCACAGATGTCCCAGTAGGTTAACAGATGTCCCCATAGTTTCACAGATGTCCCAATAGTTTCACAGATGTCCCAGTAGTTTTACAGACATCCCAATAGGTTAACAGATGTCCCCATAGTTTCACAGATGTACCAGTAGTTTCACAGATGTCCCAATAGTTTCACAGATGTCCCAATAGTTTCACATATGTCCCATTAGTTTCACAGATGTCCCAATAGTTTCACGTATGTCCCATTAGTTTCACAGATGTCCCCATAGTTTCACAGATGTCCCAATAGTTTCACAAATGTCCCATTAGTTTCACAGATGACCCCATAGTTTCACAGATATTCCAATAGTTTCACAGACGCCCCAATAGTTTCACAAATGTCCCATTAGTTTCACAGATGTCCCCATAGTTTCACAGATGTCCCAATAGTTTCACAGATGTACCAGTAGTTTCACAGATGTCCCAATAGTTTAACAGATGTCCCAATAGTTTCACCCATGTCCCAATAGTTTCACAGATGTCCCAGGAGTTTAACAGATGTCCCAATAGTTTAACAGATGTCCCAGTTGTTTCACAGATGTCCCAATAGTTTCACAGATGTCCCAATAGTTTCACAGATGTCCCAATAGGTTCACATATGTCCCAGTAGTTTTACAGATGTCCCAGTAGTTTCAAAGATGTCCCAGTAGTTTCACAGACGCCCCAATAGTTTCACATATGTCCCATTAGTTTCACAGATGTCCAAGTAGGTTAACAGATGTCCCCATAGTTTCACAGATGTCCCAATAGTTTCATAGATGTCCCAGTAGTTTTACAGATATCCCAGTAGGTTAACAGATGTCCCCATAGTTTCACAGATGTCCCCATAGTTTCAAAGATGTCCCAATAGTTTAACAGATGTCCCAGTAGTTTAACAGATGTCCCAGTAGTTTCACAGATGTCCCAGTAGGTTAACAGATGTCCCCATAGTTTCACAGATGTCCCAATAGTTTCACAGATGTCCCAGTAGTTTTACAGATATCCCAATAGGTTAACAGATGTCCCCATAGTTTCACAGATGTACCAGTAGTTTCACATATGTCCCATTAGTTTCACAGATGTCCCAATAGTTTCACATATGTCCCATTAGTTTCACAGATGTCCCCATAGTTTCACAGATGTCCCAATAGTTTCACATACGTCCCATTAGTTTCACAGATGTTCCAATAGTTTCACATATGTCCCATTAGTTTCACAGATGTCCCCATAGTTTCACAGATGTCCCAATAGTTTAACAGATGTCCCAGTGGTTTTAGAGATGTCCCAGTAGTTTCACACATGTACCAGTAGTTTCACAGACGCCCCAATAGTTTCACATATGTCCCATTATTTTTACAGATGTCCCCATAGTTTCACAGATGTCCCAATAGTTTCACAGATGTCCCATTAGTTTCACAGATGTCCCAATAATTTCACAGATGTCCAATAGTTTAACAGATTTCCCAGTAGTTTTACAGATGTCCCAATAGTTTCACCCATGTCCCAATAGTTTCACAGATGTCCCAGGAGTTTAACAGATGTCCCAATAGTTTAACAGATGTCCCAGTTGTTTCACAGATGTCCCAATAGTTTCACAGATGTCCCAATAGTTTGACAGATGTCCCAATAGGTTCACATATGTCCCAGTAGTTTTACAGATGTCCCAGTAGTTTCAAAGATGTCCCAGTAGTTTCACAGACGCCCCAATAGTTTAACATATGTCCCATTAGTTTCACAGATGTCCAAGTAGGTTAACAGATGTCCCCATAGTTTCACAGATGTCCCAATAGTTTCATAGATGTCCCAGTAGTTTTACAGATATCCCAGTAGGTTAACAGATGTCCCCATAGTTTCACAGATGTCCCCATAGTTTTACAGATGTCCCCATAGTTTCACAGATGTACCAGTAGTTTCACAGATGTCCCAATAGTTTCACAGATGTCCCAATAGTTTCACATATGTCCCATTAGTTTCACAGATGTCCCAATAGTTTCACATATGTCCCATTAGTTTCACAGATGTCCCCATAGTTTCACAGATGTCCCAATAGTTTCACAGATGTCCCAATAGTTTCACAGATGTCCCAATAGTTTCACATATGTCCCATTAGTTTCACAGATGTCCCCATAGTTTCACAGATGTCCCAATAGTTTAACAGATGTCCCAGTAGTGTTAGAGATGTACCAGTAGTTTCACAGACGCCCCAATAGTTTCACATATGTCCCATTATTTTTACAGATGTCCCCATAGTTTCACAGATGTCCCAATAGTTTCACAGATGTACCAGTAGTTTCTCAGATGTCCCAATAGTTTAACAGATGTCCCAATAGTTTCACCCATGTCCCAATAGTTTCACAGATGTCCCAGGAGTTTAACAGATGTCCCAATAGTTTAACAGATGTCCCAATAGGTTCACATATGTCCCAGTAGTTTTACAGATGTCCCAGTAGTTTCAAAGATGTCCCAGTAGTTTCACAGACGCCCCAATAGTTTCACATATGTCCCATTAGTTTCACAGATGTCCAAGTAGGTTAACAGATGTCCCCATAGTTTCACAGATGTCCCAATAGTTTCATAGATGTCCCAGTAGTTTTACAGATATCCCAGTAGGTTAACAGATGTCCCCATAGTTTCACAGATGTCCCCATAGTTTCACAGATGTCCCCATAGTTTCACAGATGTACCAGTAGTTTCACAGATGTCCCAATAGTTTCACAGATGTCCCAATAGTTTCACATATGTCCCATTAGTTTCACAGATGTCCCAATAGTTTCACATATGTCCCATTAGTTTCACAGATGTCCCCATAGTTTCACAGATGTCCCAATAGTTTCACAGATGTCCCAATAGTTTCACAGATGTCCCAATAGTTTCACATATGTCCCATTAGTTTCACAGATGTCCCCATAGATTCACAGATGTCCCAATAGTTTAACAGATGTCCCAGTAGTGTTAGAGATGTACCAGTAGTTTCACAGACGCCCCAATAGTTTCACATATGTCCCATTATTTTTACAGATGTCCCCATAGTTTCACAGATGTCCCAATAGTTTCACAGATGTACCAGTAGTTTCACAGATGTCCCAATAGTTTAACAGATGTCCCAATAGTTTCACCCATGTCCCAATAGTTTCACAGATGTCCCAGGAGTTTAACAGATGTCCCAATAGTTTAACAGATGTCCCAGTTGTTTCACAGATGTCCCAATAGTTTTACAGATGTCCCAATAGTTTCACATACGTCCCATTAGTTTCACAGATGTCCCAATAGTTTCACATATGTCCCATTAGTTTCACAGATGTCCCCATAGTTTCACAGATGTCCCAATAGTTTAACAGATGTCCCAGTGGTTTTAGAGATGTCCCAGTAGTTTCACACATGTACCAGTAGTTTCACAGACGCCCCAATAGTTTCACATATGTCCCATTATTTTTACAGATGTCCCCATAGTTTCACAGATGTCCCAATAGTTTCACAGATGTCCCATTAGTTTCACAGATGTCCCAATAATTTCACAGATGTCCAATAGTTTAACAGATGTCCCAGTAGTTTTACAGATGTCCCAATAGTTTCACCCATGTCCCAATAGTTTCACAGATGTCCCAGGAGTTTAACAGATGTCCCAATAGTTTAACAGATGTCCCAGTTGTTTCACAGATGTCCCAATAGTTTCACAGATGTCCCAATAGTTTCACAGATGTCCCAATAGGTTGACATATGTCCCAGTAGTTTTACAGATGTCCCAGTAGTTTCAAAGATGTCCCAGTAGTTTCACAGACGCCCCAATAGTTTCACATATGTCCCATTAGTTTCACAGATGTCCAAGTAGGTTAACAGATGTCCCCATAGTTTCACAGATGTCCCAATAGTTTCATAGATGTCCCAGTAGTTTTACAGATATCCCAGTAGGTTAACAGATGTCCCCATAGTTTCACAGATGTCCCCATAGTTTCACAGATGTCCCCATAGTTTCACAGATGTCCCCATAGTTTCACAGATGTACCAGTAGTTTCACAGATGTCCCAATAGTTTCACAGATGTCCCAATAGTTTCACATATGTCCCATTAGTTTCACAGATGTCCCAATAGTTTCACATATGTCCCATTAGTTTCACAGATGTCCCCATAGTTTCACAGATGTCCCAATAGTTTCACAGATGTCCCCATAGTTTCACAGATGTCCCATTAGTTTCACAGATGTCCCCATAGTTTCACAGATGTCCCAATAGTTTAACAGATGTCCCAGTAGTGTTAGAGATGTCCCAGTAGTTTCACACATGTACCAGTAGTTTCACAGACGCCCCAATAGTTTCACATATGTCCCATTATTTTTACAGATGTCCCCATAGTTTCACAGATGTCCCAATAGTTTCACAGATGTCCCATTAGTTTCACAGATGTCCCATTAGTTTCACAGATGTCCCATTAGTTTCACAGATGTCCCAATAGTTTCACAGATGTCCAATAGTTTAACAGATGTCCCAGTAGTTTTACAGATGTCCCAGTAGTTTCACACATTTCCCAGTAGTTTCACAGACGCCCCAATAGTTTAACATATGTCCCATTAGTTTCACAGATGTCCCCATAGTTTCACAGATGTCCCAATAGTTTCACAGATGTACCAGTAGTTTCACAGATGTCCCAATAGTTTAACAGATGTCCCAATAGTTTCACCCATGTCCCAGTAGTTTTACAGATATCCCAGTAGGTTAACAGATGTCCCCATAGTTTCACAGATGTCCCCATAGTTTCACAGATGTCCCAATAGTTTAACAGATGTCCCAGTAGTTTATCAGATGTCCCAGTAGTTTCACAGATGTCCCAGTAGGTTAACAGATGTCCCAGTAGTTTTACAGACATCCCAATAGGTTAACAGATGTCCCCATAGTTTCACAGATGTACCAGTAGTTTCACAGATGTCCCAATAGTTTCACAGATGTCCCAATAGTTTCACATATGTCCCATTAGTTTCACAGATGTCCCCATAGTTTCACAGATGTCCCAATAGTTTCACAAATGTCCCATTAGTTTCACAGATGACCCCATAGTTTCACAGATATTCCAATAGTTTCACAGACGCCCCAATAGTTTCACAAATGTCCCATTAGTTTCACAGATGTCCCCATAGTTTCACAGATGTCCCAATAGTTTCACAGATGTACCAGTAGTTTCACAGATGTCCCAATAGTTTAACAGATGTCCCAATAGTTTCACCCATGTCCCAATAGTTTCACAGATGTCCCAGGAGTTTAACAGATGTCCCAATAGTTTAACAGATGTCCCAGTTGTTTCACAGATGTCCCAATAGTTTCACAGATGTCCCAATAGTTTCACAGATGTCCCAATAGGTTCACATATGTCCCAGTAGTTTTACAGATGTCCCAGTAGTTTCAAAGATGTCCCAGTAGTTTCACAGACGCCCCAATAGTTTCACATATGTCCCATTAGTTTCACAGATGTCCAAGTAGGTTAACAGATGTCCCCATAGTTTCACAGATGTCCCAATAGTTTCATAGATGTCCCAGTAGTTTTACAGATATCCCAGTAGGTTAACAGATGTCCCCATAGTTTCACAGATGTCCCCATAGTTTCACAGATGTCCCAATAGTTTAACAGATGTCCCAGTAGTTTCACAGATGTCCCAGTAGGTTAACAGATGTCCCCATAGTTTCACAGATGTCCCAATAGTTTCACAGATGTCCCAGTAGTTTTACAGATATCCCAATAGGTTAACAGATGTCCCCATAGTTTCACAGATGTACCAGTAGTTTCACATATGTCCCATTAGTTTCACAGATGTCCCAATAGTTTCACATATGTCCCATTAGTTTCACAGATGTCCCCATAGTTTCACAGATGTCCCAATAGTTTCACATACGTCCCATTAGTTTCACAGATGTTCCAATAGTTTCACATATGTCCCATTAGTTTCACAGATGTCCCCATAGTTTCACAGATGTCCCAATAGTTTAACAGATGTCCCAGTGGTTTTAGAGATGTCCCAGTAGTTTCACACATGTACCAGTAGTTTCACAGACGCCCCAATAGTTTCACATATGTCCCATTATTTTTACAGATGTCCCCATAGTTTCACAGATGTCCCAATAGTTTCACAGATGTCCCATTAGTTTCACAGATGTCCCAATAATTTCACAGATGTCCAATAGTTTAACAGATGTCCCAGTAGTTTTACAGATGTCCAAATAGTTTCACCCATGTCCCAATAGTTTCACAGATGTCCAAATAGTTTCACCCATGTCCCAATAGTTTCACAGATGTCCCAGGAGTTTAACAGATGTCCCAATAGTTTAACAGATGTCCCAGTTGTTTCACAGATGTCCCCATAGTTTCACAGATGTCCCAGTAGTTTCAAAGATGTCCCAGTAGTTTCACAGACGCCCCAATAGTTTCACATATGTCCCATTAGTTTCACAGATGTCCAAGTAGGTTAACAGATGTCCCCATAGTTTCACAGATGTCCCAATAGTTTCATAGATGTCCCAGTAGTTTTACAGATATCCCAGTAGGTTAACAGATGTCCCCATAGTTTCACAGATGTCCCCATAGTTTCACAGATGTCCCCATAGTTTCACAGATGTCCCCATAGTTTCACAGATGTACCAGTAGTTTCACAGATGTCCCAATAGTTTCACAGATGTCCCAATAGTTTCACATATGTCCCATTAGTTTCACAGATGTCCCAATAGTTTCACATATGTCCCATTAGTTTCACAGATGTCCCCATAGTTTCACAGATGTCCCAATAGTTTCACAGATGTCCCCATAGTTTCACAGATGTCCCATTAGTTTCACAGATGTCCCCATAGTTTCACAGATGTCCCAATAGTTTAACAGATGTCCCAGTAGTGTTAGAGATGTCCCAGTAGTTTCACACATGTACCAGTAGTTTCACAGACGCCCCAATAGTTTCACATATGTCCCATTATTTTTACAGATGTCCCCATAGTTTCACAGATGTCCCAATAGTTTCACAGATGTCCCATTAGTTTCACAGATGTCCCATTAGTTTCACAGATGTCCCATTAGTTTCACAGATGTCCCAATAGTTTCACAAATGTCCAATAGTTTAACAGATGTCCCAGTAGTTTTACAGATGTCCCAGTAGTTTCACACATTTCCCAGTAGTTTCACAGACGCCCCAATAGTTTAACATATGTCCCATTAGTTTCACAGATGTCCCCATAGTTTCACAGATGTCCCAATAGTTTCACAGATGTACCAGTAGTTTCACAGATGTCCCAATAGTTTAACAGATGTCCCAATAGTTTCACCCATGTCCCAGTAGTTTTACAGATATCCCAGTAGGTTAACAGATGTCCCCATAGTTTCACAGATGTCCCCATAGTTTCACAGATGTCCCAATAGTTTAACAGATGTCCCAGTAGTTTATCAGATGTCCCAGTAGTTTCACAGATGTCCCAGTAGGTTAACAGATGTCCCAGTAGTTTTACAGACATCCCAATAGGTTAACAGATGTCCCCATAGTTTCACAGATGTACCAGTAGTTTCACAGATGTCCCAATAGTTTCACAGATGTCCCAATAGTTTCACATATGTCCCATTAGTTTCACAGATGTCCCCATAGTTTCACAGATGTCCCAATAGTTTAACAGATGTCCCAGTAGTGTTAGAGATGTACCAGTAGTTTCACAGACGCCCCAATAGTTTCACATATGTCCCATTATTTTTACAGATGTCCCCATAGTTTCACAGATGTCCCAATAGTTTCACAGATGTACCAGTAGTTTCTCAGATGTCCCAATAGTTTAACAGATGTCCCAATAGTTTCACCCATGTCCCAATAGTTTCACAGATGTCCCAGGAGTTTAACAGATGTCCCAATAGTTTAACAGATGTCCCAGTTGTTTCACAGATGTCCCAATAGTTTCACAGATGTCCCATTAGTTTCACAGATGTCCAAGTAGGTTAACAGATGTCCCCATAGTTTCACAGATGTCCCAATAGTTTCATAGATGTCCCAGTAGTTTTACAGATATCCCAGTAGGTTAACAGATGTCCCCATAGTTTCACAGATGTCCCCATAGTTTCACAGATGTCCCAATAGTTTAACAGATGTCCCAGTAGTTTAACAGATGTCCCAGTAGTTTCACAGATGTCCCAGTAGGTTAACAGATGTCCCCATAGTTTCACAGATGTCCCAATAGTTTCACAGATGTCCCAGTAGTTTTACAGATATCCCAATAGGTTAACAGATGTCCCCATAGTTTCACAGATGTACCAGTAGTTTCACATATGTCCCATTAGTTTCACAGATGTCCCAATAGTTTCACATATGTCCCATTAGTTTCACAGATGTCCCCATAGTTTCACAGATGTCCCAATAGTTTCACATACGTCCCATTAGTTTCACAGATGTTCCAATAGTTTCACATATGTCCCATTAGTTTCACAGATGTCCCCATAGTTTCACAGATGTCCCAATAGTTTAACAGATGTCCCAGTGGTTTTAGAGATGTCCCAGTAGTTTCACACATGTACCAGTAGTTTCACAGACGCCCCAATAGTTTCACATATGTCCCATTATTTTTACAGATGTCCCCATAGTTTCACAGATGTCCCAATAGTTTCACAGATGTCCCATTAGTTTCACAGATGTCCCAATAATTTCACAGATGTCCAATAGTTTAACAGATTTCCCAGTAGTTTTACAGATGTCCCAATAGTTTCACCCATGTCCCAATAGTTTCACAGATGTCCCAGGAGTTTAACAGATGTCCCAATAGTTTAACAGATGTCCCAGTTGTTTCACAGATGTCCCAATAGTTTCACAGATGTCCCAATAGTTTGACAGATGTCCCAATAGGTTCACATATGTCCCAGTAGTTTCAAAGATGTCCCAGTAGTTTCACAGACGCCCCAATAGTTTCACATATGTCCCATTAGTTTCACAGATGTCCAAGTAGGTTAACAGATGTCCCCATAGTTTCACAGATGTCCCAATAGTTTCATAGATGTCCCAGTAGTTTTACAGATATCCCAGTAGGTTAACAGATGTCCCCATAGTTTCACAGATGTCCCCATAGTTTCACAGATGTCCCCATAGTTTCACAGATGTCCCAATAGTTTCACAGATGTACCAGTAGTTTCACAGATGTCCCAATAGTTTAACAGATGTCCCAATAGTTTCACCCATGTCCCAATAGTTTCACAGATGTCCCAGGAGTTTAACAGATGTCCCAATAGTTTAACAGATGTCCCAGTTGTTTCACAGATGTCCCAATAGTTTCACAGATGTCCCAATAGTTTCACAGATGTCCCAATAGGTTCACATATGTCCCAGTAGTTTTACAGATGTCCCAGTAGTTTCAAAGATGTCCCAGTAGTTTCACAGACGCCCCAATAGTTTCACATATGTCCCATTAGTTTCACAGATGTCCAAGTAGGTTAACAGATGTCCCCATAGTTTCACAGATGTCCCAATAGTTTCATAGATGTCCCAGTAGTTTTACAGATATCCCAGTAGGTTAACAGATGTCCCCATAGTTTCACAGATGTCCCCATAGTTTCACAGATGTCCCAATAGTTTAACAGATGTCCCAGTAGTTTCACAGATGTCCCAGTAGGTTAACAGATGTCCCCATAGTTTCACAGATGTCCCAATAGTTTCACAGATGTCCCAGTAGTTTTACAGATATCCCAATAGGTTAACAGATGTCCCCATAGTTTCACAGATGTACCAGTAGTTTCACATATGTCCCATTAGTTTCACAGATGTCCCAATAGTTTCACATATGTCCCATTAGTTTCACAGATGTCCCCATAGTTTCACAGATGTCCCAATAGTTTCACATACGTCCCATTAGTTTCACAGATGTTCCAATAGTTTCACATATGTCCCATTAGTTTCACAGATGTCCCCATAGTTTCACAGATGTCCCAATAGTTTAACAGATGTCCCAGTGGTTTTAGAGATGTCCCAGTAGTTTCACACATGTACCAGTAGTTTCACAGACGCCCCAATAGTTTCACATATGTCCCATTATTTTTACAGATGTCCCCATAGTTTCACAGATGTCCCAATAGTTTCACAGATGTCCCATTAGTTTCACAGATGTCCCAATAATTTCACAGATGTCCAATAGTTTAACAGATGTCCCAGTAGTTTTACAGATGTCCAAATAGTTTCACCCATGTCCCAATAGTTTCACAGATGTCCCAGGAGTTTAACAGATGTCCCAATAGTTTAACAGATGTCCCAGTTGTTTCACAGATGTCCCAATAGTTTCACAGATGTCCCAATTAGTTTCACAGATGTCCCAATAGGTTGACATATGTCCCAGTAGTTTTACAGATGTCCCAGTAGTTTCAAAGATGTCCCAGTAGTTTCACAGACGCCCCAATAGTTTCACATATGTCCCATTAGTTTCACAGATGTCCAAGTAGGTTAACAGATGTCCCCATAGTTTCACAGATGTCCCAATAGTTTCATAGATGTCCCAGTAGTTTTACAGATATCCCAGTAGGTTAACAGATGTCCCCATAGTTTCACAGATGTCCCCATAGTTTCACAGATGTCCCCATAGTTTCACAGATGTCCCCATAGTTTCACAGATGTACCAGTAGTTTCACAGATGTCCCAATAGTTTCACAGATGTCCCAATAGTTTCACATATGTCCCATTAGTTTCACAGATGTCCCAATATTTTCACATATGTCCCATTAGTTTCACAGATGTCCCCATAGTTTCACAGATGTCCCAATAGTTTCACAGATGTCCCCATAGTTTCACAGATGTCCCATTAGTTTCACAGATGTCCCCATAGTTTCACAGATGTCCCAATAGTTTAACAGATGTCCCAGTAGTGTTAGAGATGTCCCAGTAGTTTCACACATGTACCAGTAGTTTCACAGACGCCCCAATAGTTTCACATATGTCCCATTATTTTTACAGATGTCCCCATAGTTTCACAGATGTCCCAATAGTTTCACAGATGTCCCATTAGTTTCACAGATGTCCCATTAGTTTCACAGATGTCCCATTAGTTTCACAGATGTCCCAATAGTTTCACAAATGTCCAATAGTTTAACAGATGTCCCAGTAGTTTTACAGATGTCCCAGTAGTTTCACACATTTCCCAGTAGTTTCACAGACGCCCCAATAGTTTAACATATGTCCCATTAGTTTCACAGATGTCCCCATAGTTTCACAGATGTCCCAATAGTTTCACAGATGTACCAGTAGTTTCACAGATGTCCCAATAGTTTAACAGATGTCCCAATAGTTTCACCCATGTCCCAGTAGTTTTACAGATATCCCAGTAGGTTAACAGATGTCCCCATAGTTTCACAGATGTCCCCATAGTTTCACAGATGTCCCAATAGTTTAACAGATGTCCCAGTAGTTTATCAGATGTCCCAGTAGTTTCACAGATGTCCCAGTAGGTTAACAGATGTCCCAGTAGTTTTACAGACATCCCAATAGGTTAACAGATGTCCCCATAGTTTCACAGATGTACCAGTAGTTTCACAGATGTCCCAATAGTTTCACAGATGTCCCAATAGTTTCACATATGTCCCATTAGTTTCACAGATGTCCCCATAGTTTCACAGATGTCCCAATAGTTTAACAGATGTCCCAGTAGTGTTAGAGATGTACCAGTAGTTTCACAGACGCCCCAATAGTTTCACATATGTCCCATTATTTTTACAGATGTCCCCATAGTTTCACAGATGTCCCAATAGTTTCACAGATGTACCAGTAGTTTCTCAGATGTCCCAATAGTTTAACAGATGTCCCAATAGTTTCACCCATGTCCCAATAGTTTCACAGATGTCCCAGGAGTTTAACAGATGTCCCAATAGTTTAACAGATGTCCCAGTTGTTTCACAGATGTCCCAATAGTTTCACAGATGTCCCATTAGTTTCACAGATGTCCAAGTAGGTTAACAGATGTCCCCATAGTTTCACAGATGTCCCAATAGTTTCATAGATGTCCCAGTAGTTTTACAGATATCCCAGTAGGTTAACAGATGTCCCCATAGTTTCACAGATGTCCCCATAGTTTCACAGATGTCCCAATAGTTTAACAGATGTCCCAGTAGTTTAAGAGATGTCCCAGTAGTTTCACAGATGTCCCAGTAGGTTAACAGATGTCCCCATAGTTTCACAGATGTCCCAATAGTTTCACAGATGTCCCAGTAGTTTTACAGATATCCCAATAGGTTAACAGATGTCCCCATAGTTTCACAGATGTACCAGTAGTTTCACATATGTCCCATTAGTTTCACAGATGTCCCAATAGTTTCACATATGTCCCATTAGTTTCACAGATGTCCCCATAGTTTCACAGATGTCCCAATAGTTTCACATACGTCCCATTAGTTTCACAGATGTTCCAATAGTTTCACATATGTCCCATTAGTTTCACAGATGTCCCCATAGTTTCACAGATGTCCCAATAGTTTAACAGATGTCCCAGTGGTTTTAGAGATGTCCCAGTAGTTTCACACATGTACCAGTAGTTTCACAGACGCCCCAATAGTTTCACATATGTCCCATTATTTTTACAGATGTCCCCATAGTTTCACAGATGTCCCAATAGTTTCACAGATGTCCCATTAGTTTCACAGATGTCCCAATAATTTCACAGATGTCCAATAGTTTAACAGATTTCCCAGTAGTTTTACAGATGTCCCAATAGTTTCACCCATGTCCCAATAGTTTCACAGATGTCCCAGGAGTTTAACAGATGTCCCAATAGTTTAACAGATGTCCCAGTTGTTTCACAGATGTCCCAATAGTTTCACAGATGTCCCAATAGTTTGACAGATGTCCCAATAGGTTCACATATGTCCCAGTAGTTTCAAAGATGTCCCAGTAGTTTCACAGACGCCCCAATAGTTTCACATATGTCCCATTAGTTTCACAGATGTCCAAGTAGGTTAACAGATGTCCCCATAGTTTCACAGATGTCCCAATAGTTTCATAGATGTCCCAGTAGTTTTACAGATATCCCAGTAGGTTAACAGATGTCCCCATAGTTTCACAGATGTCCCCATAGTTTCACAGATGTCCCCATAATTTCACAGATGTCCCAATAGTTTCACAGATGTACCAGTAGTTTCACAGATGTCCCAATAGTTTAACAGATGTCCCAATAGTTTCACCCATGTCCCAATAGTTTCACAGATGTCCCAGGAGTTTAACAGATGTCCCAATAGTTTAACAGATGTCCCAGTTGTTTCACAGATGTCCCAATAGTTTCACAGATGTCCCAATAGTTTCACAGATGTCCCAATAGGTTCACATATGTCCCAGTAGTTTTACAGATGTCCCAGTAGTTTCAAAGATGTCCCAGTAGTTTCACAGACGCCCCAATAGTTTCACATATGTCCCATTAGTTTCACAGATGTCCAAGTAGGTTAACAGATGTCCCCATAGTTTCACAGATGTCCCAATAGTTTCATAGATGTCCCAGTAGTTTTACAGATATCCCAGTAGGTTAACAGATGTCCCCATAGTTTCACAGATGTCCCCATAGTTTCACAGATGTCCCAATAGTTTAACAGATGTCCCAGTAGTTTAACAGATGTCCCAGTAGTTTCACAGATGTCCCAGTAGGTTAACAGATGTCCCCATAGTTTCACAGATGTCCCAATAGTTTCACAGATGTCCCAGTAGTTTTACAGATATCCCAATAGGTTAACAGATGTCCCCATAGTTTCACAGATGTACCAGTAGTTTCACATATGTCCCATTAGTTTCACAGATGTCCCAATAGTTTCACATATGTCCCATTAGTTTCACAGATGTCCCCATAGTTTCACAGATGTCCCAATAGTTTCACATACGTCCCATTAGTTTCACAGATGTTCCAATAGTTTCACATATGTCCCATTAGTTTCACAGATGTCCCCATAGTTTCACAGATGTCCCAATAGTTTAACAGATGTCCCAGTGGTTTTAGAGATGTCCCAGTAGTTTCACACATGTACCAGTAGTTTCACAGACGCCCCAATAGTTTCACATATGTCCCATTATTTTTACAGATGTCCCCATAGTTTCACAGATGTCCCAATAGTTTCACAGATGTCCCATTAGTTTCACAGATGTCCCAATAATTTCACAGATGTCCAATAGTTTAACAGATTTCCCAGTAGTTTTACAGATGTCCCAATAGTTTCACCCATGTCCCAATAGTTTCACAGATGTCCCAGGAGTTTAACAGATGTCCCAATAGTTTAACAGATGTCCCAGTTGTTTCACAGATGTCCCAATAGTTTCACAGATGTCCCAATAGTTTGACAGATGTCCCAATAGGTTCACATATGTCCCAGTAGTTTCAAAGATGTCCCAGTAGTTTCACAGACGCCCCAATAGTTTCACATATGTCCCATTAGTTTCACAGATGTCCAAGTAGGTTAACAGATGTCCCCATAGTTTCACAGATGTCCCAATAGTTTCATAGATGTCCCAGTAGTTTTACAGATATCCCAGTAGGTTAACAGATGTCCCCATAGTTTCACAGATGTCCCCATAGTTTCACAGATGTCCCCATAGTTTCACAGATGTACCAGTAGTTTCACAGATGTCCCAATAGTTTCACAGATGTCCCAATAGTTTCACATATGTCCCATTAGTTTCACAGATGTCCCAATAGTTTCACATATGTCCCATTAGTTTCACAGATGTCCCCATAGTTTCACAGATGTCCCAATAGTTTCACAGATGTCCCAATAGTTTCACAGATGTCCCAATAGTTTCACATATGTCCCATTAGTTTCACAGATGTCCCCATAGTTTCACAGATGTCCCAATAGTTTAACAGATGTCCCAGTAGTGTTAGAGATGTACCAGTAGTTTCACAGACGCCCCAATAGTTTCACATATGTCCCATTATTTTTACAGATGTCCCCATAGTTTCACAGATGTCCCAATAGTTTCACAGATGTACCAGTAGTTTCTCAGATGTCCCAATAGTTTAACAGATGTCCCAATAGTTTCACCCATGTCCCAATAGTTTCACAGATGTCCCAGGAGTTTAACAGATGTCCCAATAGTTTAACAGATGTCCCAGTTGTTTCACAGATGTCCCAATAGTTTCACAGATGTCCCAATAGTTTCACAGATGTCCCAATAGGTTCACATATGTCCCAGTAGTTTTACAGATGTCCCAGTAGTTTCAAAGATGTCCCAGTAGTTTCACAGACGCCCCAATAGTTTCACATATGTCCCATTAGTTTCACAGATGTCCAAGTAGGTTAACAGATGTCCCCATAGTTTCACAGATGTCCCAATAGTTTCATAGATGTCCCAGTAGTTTTACAGATATCCCAGTAGGTTAACAGATGTCCCCATAGTTTCACAGATGTCCCCATAGTTTCACAGATGTCCCCATAGTTTCACAGATGTACCAGTAGTTTCACAGATGTCCCAATAGTTTCACAGATGTCCCAATAGTTTCACATATGTCCCATTAGTTTCACAGATGTCCCAATAGTTTCACATATGTCCCATTAGTTTCACAGATGTCCCCATAGTTTCACAGATGTCCCAATAGTTTCACAGATGTCCCAATAGTTTCACAGATGTCCCAATAGTTTCACATATGTCCCATTAGTTTCACAGATGTCCCCATAGTTTCACAGATGTCCCAATAGTTTAACAGATGTCCCAGTAGTGTTAGAGATGTACCAGTAGTTTCACAGACGCCCCAATAGTTTCACATATGTCCCATTATTTTTACAGATGTCCCCATAGTTTCACAGATGTCCCAATAGTTTCACAGATGTACCAGTAGTTTCACAGATGTCCCAGTAGTTTTACAGATGTACCAGTAGTTTCAAAGATGTCCCAGTAGTTTCACAGACGCCCCAATAGTTTCACATATGTCCCATTATTTTTACAGATGTCCCCATAGTTTCACAGATGTCCCAATAGTTTCACAGATGTACCAGTAGTTTCTCAGATGTCCCAATAGTTTAACAGATGTCCCAATAGTTTCACCCATGTCCCAATAGTTTCACAGATGTCCCAGGAGTTTAACAGATGTCCCAATAGTTTAACAGATGTCCCAGTTGTTTCACAGATGTCCCAATAGTTTCACAGATGTCCCAATAGTTTCACAGATGTCCCAATAGGTTCACATATGTCCCAGTAGTTTTACAGATGTCCCAGTAGTTTCAAAGATGTCCCAGTAGTTTCACAGACGCCCCAATAGTTTCACATATGTCCCATTAGTTTCACAGATGTCCAAGTAGGTTAACAGATGTCCCCATAGTTTCACAGATGTCCCAATAGTTTCATAGATGTCCCAGTAGTTTTACAGATATCCCAGTAGGTTAACAGATGTCCCCATAGTTTCACAGATGTCCCCATAGTTTCACAGATGTCCCCATAGTTTCACAGATGTACCAGTAGTTTCACAGATGTCCCAATAGTTTCACAGATGTCCCAATAGTTTCACATATGTCCCATTAGTTTCACAGATGTCCCAATAGTTTCACATATGTCCCATTAGTTTCACAGATGTCCCCATAGTTTCACAGATGTCCCAATAGTTTCACAGATGTCCCAATAGTTTCACAGATGTCGCAATAGTTTCACATATGTCCCATTAGTTTCACAGATGTCCCCATAGTTTCACAGATGTCCCAATAGTTTAACAGATGTCCCAGTAGTGTTAGAGATGTACCAGTAGTTTCACAGACGCCCCAATAGTTTCACATATGTCCCATTATTTTTACAGATGTCCCCATAGTTTCACAGATGTCCCAATAGTTTCACAGATGTACCAGTAGTTTCACAGATGTCCCAGTAGTTTTACAGATGTACCAGTAGTTTCAAAGATGTCCCAGTAGTTTCACAGACGCCCCAATAGTTTCACATATGTCCCATTATTTTTACAGATGTCCCCATAGTTTCACAGATGTCCCAATAGTTTCACAGATGTACCAGTAGTTTCTCAGATGTCCCAATAGTTTAACAGATGTCCCAATAGTTTCACCCATGTCCCAATAGTTTCACAGATGTCCCAGGAGTTTAACAGATGTCCCAATAGTTTAACAGATGTCCCAGTTGTTTCACAGATGTCCCAATAGTTTCACAGATGTCCCAATAGTTTCACAGATGTCCCAATAGGTTCACATATGTCCCAGTAGTTTTACAGATGTCCCAGTAGTTTCAAAGATGTCCCAGTAGTTTCACAGACGCCCCAATAGTTTCACATATGTCCCATTAGTTTCACAGATGTCCAAGTAGGTTAACAGATGTCCCCATAGTTTCACAGATGTCCCAATAGTTTCATAGATGTCCCAGTAGTTTTACAGATATCCCAGTAGGTTAACAGATGTCCCCATAGTTTCACAGATGTCCCCATAGTTTCACAGATGTCCCCATAGTTTCACAGATGTACCAGTAGTTTCACAGATGTCCCAATAGTTTCACAGATGTCCCAATAGTTTCACATATGTCCCATTAGTTTCACAGATGTCCCAATAGTTTCACATATGTCCCATTAGTTTCACAGATGTCCCCATAGTTTCACAGATGTCCCAATAGTTTCACAGATGTCCCAATAGTTTCACAGATGTCCCAATAGTTTCACAGATGTCCCAATAGTTTCACATATGTCCCATTAGTTTCACAGATGTCCCCATAGTTTCACAGATGTCCCAATAGTTTAACAGATGTCCCAGTAGTGTTAGAGATGTACCAGTAGTTTCACAGACGCCCCAATAGTTTCACATATGTCCCATTATTTTTACAGATGTCCCCATAGTTTCACAGATGTCCCAATAGTTTCACAGATGTACCAGTAGTTTCACAGATGTCCCAATAGTTTAACAGATGTCCCAATAGTTTCACCCATGTCCCAATAGTTTCACAGATGTCCCAGGAGTTTAACAGATGTCCCAATAGTTTAACAGATGTCCCAGTTGTTTCACAGATGTCCCAATAGTTTCACAGATGTCCCAATAGTTTCACAGATGTCCCAATAGGTTCACATATGTCCCAGTAGTTTTACAGATGTCCCAGTAGTTTCAAAGATGTCCCAGTAGTTTCACAGACGCCCCAATAGTTTCACATATGTCCCATTAGTTTCACAGATGTCCAAGTAGATTAACAGATGTCCCCATAGTTTCATAGATGTCCCAGTAGTTTTACAGATACCCCAGTAGGTTAAAAGATGTCCCCATAGTTTCACAGATGTCCCCATAGTTTCACAGATGTCCCAATAGTTTAACAGATGTCCCAGTAGTTTAACAGATGTCCCAGTAGTTTCACAGATGTCCCAGTAGGTTAACAGATGTCCCCATAGTTTCACAGATGTCCCAATAGTTTCACAGATGTCCCAGTAGTTTTACAGATATCCCAATAGGTTAACAGATGTCCCCATAGTTTCACAGATGTACCAGTAGTTTCACATATGTCCCATTAGTTTCACAGATGTCCCAATAGTTTCACATATGTCCCATTAGTTTCACAGATGTCCCCATAGTTTCACAGATGTCCCAATAGTTTCACATACGTCCCATTAGTTTCACAGATGTTCCAATAGTTTCACATATGTCCCATTAGTTTCACAGATGTCCCCATAGTTTCACAGATGTCCCAATAGTTTAACAGATGTCCCAGTGGTTTTAGAGATGTCCCAGTAGTTTCACACATGTACCAGTAGTTTCATAGACGCCCCAATAGTTTCACATATGTCCCATTATTTTTACAGATGTCCCCATAGTTTCACAGATGTCCCAATAGTTTCACAGATGTCCCATTAGTTTCACAGATGTCCCAATAATTTCACAGATGTCCAATAGTTTAACAGATTTCCCAGCAGTTTTACAGATGTCCCAATAGTTTCACCCATGTCCCAATAGTTTCACAGATGTCCCAGGAGTTTAACAGATGTCCCAATAGTTTAACAGATGTCCCAGTTGTTTCACAGATGTCCCAATAGTTTCACAGATGTCCCAATAGTTTCACAGATGTCCCAATAGGTTCACATATGTCCCAGTAGTTTTACAGATGTCCCAGTAGTTTCAAAGATGTCCCAGTAGTTTCACAGACGCCCCAATAGTTTCATATATGTCCCATTAGTTTCACAGATGTCCAAGTAGGTTAACAGATGTCCCCATAGTTTCACAGATGTCCCAATAGTTTCATAGATGTCCCAGTAGTTTTACAGATATCCCAGTAGGTTAACAGATGTCCCCATAGTTTCACAGATGTCCCCATAGATTCACAGATGTCCCCATAGTTTCACAGATGTACCAGTAGTTTCACAGATGTCCCAATAGTTTCACAGATGTCCCAATAGTTTCACATATGTCCCATTAGTTTCACAGATGTCCCAATAGTTTCACATATGTCCCATTAGTTTCACAGATGTCCCCATGTTTCACAGATGTCCCAATAGTTTCACAGATGTCCCAATAGTTTCACAGATGTCCCAATAGTTTCACATATGTCCCATTAGTTTCACAGATGTCCCCATAGTTTCACAGATGTCCCAATAGTTTAACAGATGTCCCCATAGTTTCACAGATGTCCCAATAGTTTAACAGATGTCCAAGTAGTTTAACAGATGTCCCCATAGTTTCACAGATGTACCAGTAGTTTCACATATGTCCCATTAGTTTCACAGATGTCCCAATAGTTTCACATATGTCCCATTAGTTTCACAGATGTCCCCATAGTTTCACAGATGTCCCAATAGTTTCACATACGTCCCATTAGTTTCACAGATGTTCCAATAGTTTCACATATGTCCCATTAGTTTCACAGATGTCCCCATAGTTTCACAGATGTCCCAATAGTTTAACAGATGTCCCAGTGGTTTTAGAGATGTCCCAGTAGTTTCACAAATGTACCAGTAGTTTCACAGACGCCCCAATAGTTTCACATATGTCCCATTATTTTTACAGATGTCCCCATAGTTTCACAGATGTCCCAATAGTTTCACAGATGTCCCATTAGTTTCACAGATGTCCCAATAATTTCACAGATGTCCAATAGTTTAACAGATTTCCCAGTAGTTTTACAGATGTCCCAATAGTTTCACCCATGTCCCAATAGTTTCACAGATGTCCCAGGAGTTTAACAGATGTCCCAATAGTTTAACAGATGTCCCAGTTGTTTCACAGATGTCCCAATAGTTTCACAGATGTCCCAATAGTTTGACAGATGTCCCAATAGGTTCACATATGTCCCAGTAGTTTTACAGATGTCCCAGTAGTTTCAAAGATGTCCCAGTAGTTTCACAGATGCCCCAATAGTTTCACATATGTCCCATTAGTTTCACAGATGTCCAAGTAGGTTAACAGATGTCCCCATAGTTTCACAGATGTCCCAATAGTTTCATAGATGTCCCAGTAGTTTTACAGATATCCCAGTAGGTTAACAGATGTCCCCATAGTTTCACAGATGTCCCCATAGTTTCACAGATGTACCAGTAGTTTCACAGATGTCCCAATAGTTTCACAGATGTCCCAATAGTTTCACATATGTCCCATTAGTTTCACAGATGTCCCAATAGTTTCACATATGTCCCATTAGTTTCACAGATGTCCCCATAGTTTCACAGATGTCCCAATAGTTTCACAGATGTCCCAATAGTTTCACAGATGTCCCAATAGTTTCACATATGTCCCATTAGTTTCACAGATGTCCCCATAGTTTCACAGATGTCCCAATAGTTTAACAGATGTCCCAGTAGTGTTAGAGATGTACCAGTAGTTTCACAGACGCCCCAATAGTTTCACATATGTCCCATTATTTTTACAGATGTCCCCATAGTTTCACAGATGTCCCAATAGTTTCACAGATGTACCAGTAGTTTCACAGATGTCCCAATAGTTTAACAGATGTCCCAATAGTTTCACCCATGTCCCAATAGTTTCACAGATGTCCCAGGAGTTTAACAGATGTCCCAATAGTTTAACAGATGTCCCAGTTGTTTCACAGATGTCCCAATAGTTTCACAGATGTCCCAATAGTTTCACAGATGTCCCAATAGGTTCACATATGTCCCAGTAGTTTTACAGATGTCCCAGTAGTTTCAAAGATGTCCCAGTAGTTTCACAGATGCCCCAATAGTTTCACATATGTCCCATTAGTTTCACAGATGTCCAAGTAGGTTAACAGATGTCCCCATAGTTTCACAGATGTCCCAATAGTTTCATAGATGTCCCAGTAGTTTTACAGATATCCCAGTAGGTTAACAGATGTCCCCATAGTTTCACAGATGTCCCCATAGTTTCACAGATGTCCCCATAGTTTCACAGATGTACCAGTAGTTTCACAGATGTCCCAATAGTTTCACAGATGTCCCAATAGTTTCACATATGTCCCATTAGTTTCACAGATGTCCCAATAGTTTCACATATGTCCCATTAGTTTCACAGATGTCCCCATAGTTTCACAGATGTCCCAATAGTTTCACAGATGTCCCAATAGTTTCACAGACGTCCCAATAGTTTCACATATGTCCCATTAGTTTCACAGATGTCCCCATAGTTTCACAGATGTCCCAATAGTTTAACAGATGTCCCAGTAGTGTTAGAGATGTACCAGTAGTTTCACAGACGCCCCAATAGTTTCACATATGTCCCATTATTTTTACAGATGTCCCCATAGTTTCACAGATGTCCCAATAGTTTCACAGATGTACCAGTAGTTTCACAGATGTCCCAATAGTTTAACAGATGTCCCAATAGTTTCACCCATGTCCCAATAGTTTCACAGATGTCCCAGGAGTTTAACAGATGTCCCAATAGTTTAACAGATGTCCCAGTTGTTTCACAGATGTCCCAATAGTTTCACAGATGTCCCAATAGTTTCACAGATGTCCCAATAGGTTCACATATGTCCCAGTAGTTTTACAGATGTCCCAGTAGTTTCAAAGATGTCCCAGTAGTTTCACAGACGCCCCAATAGTTTCACATATGTCCCATTAGTTTCACAGATGTCCAAGTAGGTTAACAGATGTCCCCATAGTTTCACAGATGTCCCAATAGTTTCATAGATGTCCCAGTAGTTTTACAGATACCCCAGTAGGTTAACAGATGTCCCCATAGTTTCACAGATGTCCCCATAGTTTCACAGATGTCCCAATAGTTTAACAGATGTCCCAGTAGTTTAACAGATGTCCCAGTAGTTTCACAGATGTCCCAGTAGGTTAACAGATGTCCCCATAGTTTCACAGATGTCCCAATAGTTTCACAGATGTCCCAGTAGTTTTACAGATATCCCAATAGGTTAACAGATGTCCCCATAGTTTCACAGATGTACCAGTAGTTTCACATATGTCCCATTAGTTTCACAGATGTCCCAATAGTTTCACATATGTCCCATTAGTTTCACAGATGTCCCCATAGTTTCACAGATGTCCCAATAGTTTCACATACGTCCCATTAGTTTCACAGATGTTCCAATAGTTTCACATATGTCCCATTAGTTTCACAGATGTCCCCATAGTTTCACAGATGTCCCAATAGTTTAACAGATGTCCCAGTGGTTTTAGAGATGTCCCAGTAGTTTCACACATGTACCAGTAGTTTCACAGACGCCCCAATAGTTTCACATATGTCCCATTATTTTTACAGATGTCCCCATAGTTTCACAGATGTCCCAATAGTTTCACAGATGTCCCATTAGTTTCACAGATGTCCCAATAATTTCACAGATGTCCAATAGTTTAACAGATTTCCCAGTAGTTTTACAGATGTCCCAATAGTTTCACCCATGTCCCAATAGTTTCACAGATGTCCCAGGAGTTTAACAGATGTCCCAATAGTTTAACAGATGTCCCAGTTGTTTCACAGATGTCCCAATAGTTTCACAGATGTCCCAATAGTTTCACAGATGTCCCAATAGGTTCACATATGTCCCAGTAGTTTTACAGATGTCCCAGTAGTTTCAAAGATGTCCCAGTAGTTTCACAGACGCCCCAATAGTTTCACATATGTCCCATTAGTTTCACAGATGTCCAAGTAGGTTAACAGATGTCCCCATAGTTTCACAGATGTCCCAATAGTTTCATAGATGTCCCAATAGTATCACAGATGTCCCAATAGATTCAAATATGTCAAAATAGTTTCACATATGTCCCATTAGTTTCACAGATGTCCCAATAGTTTCACATATGTCCCATTAGTTTCACAGATGTCCCCATAGTTTCACAGATGTCCCAATAGTTTCACAGATGTCCCAATAGTTTCACAGATTTTCCAATAGTTTCACATATGTCCCATTAGTTTCACAGATGTCCCCATAGTTTCACAGATGTCCCAATAGTTTAACAGATGTCCCAGTAGTGTTAGAGATGTCCCAGTAGTTTCACACATGTAGCAGTAGTTTCACAGACGCCCCAATAGTTTCACATATGTCCCATTATTTTTACAGATGTCCCCATAGTTTCACAGATGTCCCAATAGTTTCACAGATGTCCCATTAGTTTCACAGATGTCCCATTAGTTTCACAGATGTCCCATTAGTTTCACAGATGTCCCAATAGTTTCACAGATGTCCAATAGTTTAACAGATGTCCCAGTAGTTTTACAGATGTCCCAGTAGTTTCACACATTTCCCAGTAGTTTCACAGACGCCCCAATAGTTTCACATATGTCCCATTAGTTTCACAGATGTCCCCATAGTTTCACAGATGTCCCAATAGTTTCACAGATGTACCAGTAGTTTCACAGATGTCCCAATAGTTTAACAAATGTCCCAATAGTTTCACCCATGTCCCAGTAGTTTTACAGATATCCCAGTAGGTTAACAGATGTCCCAGTAGTTTCACACATGTCCCAGTAGTTTCACAGACACCCCAATAGTTTACATATGTCCCATTAGTTTCACAGATGTCCCCATAGTTTCACAGATGTACCAATAGTTTCACAGATGTCCCAATAGTTTCATAGATGTCCCAATAGTTTCACATATGTCCCAATAGTTTCACATATGTCCCATTAGTTTCACAGATGACCCCATAGTTTCACAGATGTCCCAATAGTTTCACAGATGTCCCAATAGTTTCACAGATGTCCCAATAGTTTCACCTATGTCCCATTTGTTTCACAGATGTCCCCATAGTTTCACAGATGTCCCAATAGTTTCACAGATGTACCAGTAGTTTCACAGATGTCCCAATAGTTTCACAGATGTCCCAATAGTTTCACAGATGTCCCAGAAGTTTTACAGACATCCCAGTAGGTTAACAGATGTCCTGATAGTTTCACAGATGTACCAGTAGTTTCACAGATGTCCCAGAAGTTTTACAGACATCCCAGTAGGTTAACAGATGTCCCGATAGTTTCACAGATGTACCAGTAGTTTCACAGATGTCCCAATAGTTTCACATATGTCCCATTAGTTTCACATATGTCCCATTAGTTTCACAGATGTCCCCATAGTTTCACAGATGTCCCAATAGTTTAACAGATGTCCCAGTAGTTTTACAGATGTCCCAGTAGTTTCACACATGTCCCAGTAGTTTCACAGATGTACCAGTAGTTTCACAGATGTCCCAATAGTTTAACAAATGTCCAAATAGTTTCACCCATGTCCCAGTAGTTTTACAGATATCCCAGTAGGTTAACAGATGTCCCAGTAGTTTCACACATGTCCCAGTAGTTTCACAGACACCCCAATAGTTTACATATGTCCCATTAGTTTCACAGATGTCCCCATAGTTTCACAGATGTACCAATAGTTTCACAGATGTCCCAATAGTTTCATAGATGTCCCAATAGTTTCACATATGTCCCAATAGTTTCACATATGTCCCATTAGTTTCACAGATGACCCCATAGTTTCACAGATGTCCCAATAGTTTCACAGATGTCCCAATAGTTTCACAGATGTCCCAATAGTTTCACCTATGTCCCATTTGTTTCACAGATGTCCCCATAGTTTCACAGATGTCCCAATAGTTTCACAGATGTACCAGTAGTTTCACAGATGTCCCAATAGTTTCACAGATGTCCCAATAGTTTCACAGATGTCCCAGAAGTTTTACAGACATCCCAGTAGGTTAACAGATGTCCTGATAGTTTCACAGATGTACCAGTAGTTTCACAGATGTCCCAGAAGTTTTACAGACATCCCAGTAGGTTAACAGATGTCCCGATAGTTTCACAGATGTACCAGTAGTTTCATAGATGTCCCAATAGTTTCACATATGTCCCATTAGTTTCACATATGTCCCATTAGTTTCACAGATGTCCCCATAGTTTCACAGATGTCCCAATAGTTTAACAGATGTCCCAGTAGTTTTACAGATGTCCCAGTAGTTTCACACATGTCCCAGTAGTTTCACAGACGCCCCAATAGTTTCACATATGTCCCATTAGTTTCACAGATGTCCCAGTAGTTTCACAGATGTCCCAATAGTTTAACAGATGTCCCAGTAGTTTAACAGATGTCCCAGTAGTTTTACAGATGTCCCAGTAGGTTAACAGATGTCCCCATAGTTTCACAGATGTCCCAATAGTTTCACAGATGTCCCAATAGTTTCACAGATGTCCCAGTAGTTTTACAGATATCCCAATAGGTTAACAGATGTCCCCATAGTTTCACAGATGTACCAGTAGTTTCACAGATGTCCCAATAGTTTCACAGATGTCAAAATAGTTTCACATATGTCCAAATAGTTTCACATATGTCCCATTAGTTTCACAGATGTCCCCATAGTTTCACAGATGTCCCAATAGTTTCACAGATGTCCCAATAGTTTCACATATGTCCCATTAGTTTCACAGATGTCCCCATAGTTTCACAGATGTCCCAATAGTTTCACAGATGTACCAGTAGTTTCACAGATGTCCCAATAGTTTCACAGATGTCCCAATAGTTTCCCAGATGTCCCAGAAGTTTTACAGACAACCCAGTAGGTTAACAGATGTCCTGATAGTTTCACATATGTCCCAGTAGTTTTACAGATGTCCCAGTAGTTTCACAGATGTCCCATTAGTTTCACAGATGTCCCCATAGTTCCACAGATGTCCCAATAGTTTCTCAGATGTCCCAATAGTTTCACAGATGTCCCCATAGTTTCACAGATGTACCAGAAGTTTCACAGATGTCCCAATAGTTTCACAGATGTCGCAATAGTTTCACAGATGTACTAGTAGTTTCACAGATGTCCCAATAGTTTAACAGATGTCCCAGTAGTTTTACAGATTTCCCAGTAGTTTAACAGATGTCCCAATAGGTTAACAGATGTCCCCATAGTTTCACAGATGTCCCAGTAGTTTAACAGATGTCCCAGTAGTTTCACAGATGTCCCAGTAGGTTAACAGATGTCCCCATAGTTTCACAGATGTCCCAATAGTTTCACAGATGTCCCAATAGTTTCACAGATGTCCCAGTAGTTTTACAGATATCCCAATAGGTTAACAGATGTCCCCATAGTTTCACAGATGTACCAGTAGTTTCACAGATGTCCCAATAGTTTCACAGATGTCAAAATAGTTTCACATATGTCCAAATAGTTTCACATATGTCCCATTAGTTTCACAGATGTCCCCATAGTTTCACAGATGTCCCAATAGTTTCACAGATGTCCCAATAGTTTCACATATGTCCCATTAGTTTCACAGATGTCCCCATAGTTTCACAGATGTCCCAATAGTTTCACAGATGTACCAGTAGTTTCACAGATGTCCCAATAGTTTCACAGATGTCCCAATAGTTTCCCAGATGTCCCAGAAGTTTTACAGAAATCCCAGTAGGTTAACAGATGTCCTGATAGTTTCACAGATGTACCAGTAGTTTCACAGATGTCCCAGAAGTTTTTCAGACATCCCAGTAGGTTAACAGATGTCCTGATAGTTTCACAGATGTCCCAATAGGTTCACATATGTCCCAGTAGTTTTACAGATGTCCCAGTAGTTTCACAGATGTCCCATTAGTTTCACAGATGTCCCCATAGTTCCACAGATGTCCCAATAGTTTCTCAGATGTCCCAATAGTTTCACAGATGACCCCATAGTTTCACAGATGTCCCAATAGTTTCACACATTTCCCAGTAGTTTCACAGACGCCCCAATAGTTTCACATATGTCCCATTAGTTTCACAGATGTCCCCATAGTTTCACAGATGTCCCAATAGTTTCACAGATGTACCAGTAGTTTCACAGATGTCCCAATAGTTTAACAGATGTCCCAATAGTTTCACCCATGTCCCAGTAGTTTTACAGATATCCCAGTAGGTTAACAGATGTCCCCATAGTTTCACAGATGTCCCAATAGTTTAACACATGTCCCAGTAGTTTAACAGATGTCCCAGTAGTTTCACAGATGTCCCAGTAGGTTAACAGATGTCCCCATAGTTTCACAGATGTCCCTATAGTTTCACAGATGTCCCAGTAGTTTTACAGATTTCCCAATATGTTAACAGATGTCCCCACAGTTTCACAGATGTACCAGTAGTTTCACAGATGTCCCAATAGTATCACAGATGTCCCAATAGATTCAAATATGTCAAAATAGTTTCACATATGTCCCATTAGTTTCACAGATGTCCCAATAGTTTCACATATGTCCCATTAGTTTCACAGATGTCCCCATAGTTTCACAGATGTCCCAATAGTTTCACAGATGTCCCAATAGTTTCACAGATGTCCCAATAGTTTCACATATGTCCCATTAGTTTCACAGATGACCCCATAGTTTCACAGATGTCCCAATAGTTTCACAGATGTCCCAATAGTTTCACAGATGTCCCAATAGTTTCACCTATGTCCCATTTGTTTCACAGATGTCCCCATAGTTTCACAGATGTCCCAATAGTTTCACAGATGTACCAGTAGTTTCACAGATGTCCCAATAGTTTCACAGATGTCCCAATAGTTTCACAGATGTCCCAGAAGTTTTACAGACATCCCAGTAGGTTAACAGATGTCCTGATAGTTTCACAGATGTACCAGTAGTTTCACAGATGTCCCAGAAGTTTTACAGACATCCCAGTAGGTTAACAGATGTCCCGATAGTTTCACAGATGTACCAGTAGTTTCACAGATGTCCCAATAGTTTCACATATGTCCCATTAGTTTCACATATGTCCCATTAGTTTCACAGATGTCCCCATAGTTTCACAGATGTCCCAATAGTTTAACAGATGTCCCAGTAGTTTTACAGATGTCCCAGTAGTTTCACACATGTCCCAGTAGTTTCACAGATGTACCAGTAGTTTCACAGATGTCCCAATAGTTTAACAAATGTCCAAATAGTTTCACCCATGTCCCAGTAGTTTTACAGATATCCCAGTAGGTTAACAGATGTCCCAGTAGTTTCACACATGTCCCAGTAGTTTCACAGACACCCCAATAGTTTACATATGTCCCATTAGTTTCACAGATGTCCCCATAGTTTCACAGATGTCCCAGTAGTTTAACAGATGTCCCAGTAGTTTCACAGATGTCCCAGTAGGTTAACAGATGTCCCCATAGTTTCACAGATGTCCCAATAGTTTCACAGATGTCCCAATAGTTTCACAGATGTCCCAGTAGTTTTACAGATATCCCAATAGGTTAACAGATGTCCCCATAGTTTCACAGATGTACCAGTAGTTTCACAGATGTCCCAATAGTTTCACAGATGTCAAAATAGTTTCACATATGTCCAAATAGTTTCACATATGTCCCATTAGTTTCACAGATGTCCCCATAGTTTCACAGATGTCCCAATAGTTTCACAGATGTCCCAATAGTTTCACATATGTCCCATTAGTTTCACAGATGTCCCCATAGTTTCACAGATGTCCCAATAGTTTCACAGATGTACCAGTAGTTTCACAGATGTCCCAATAGTTTCACAGATGTCCCAATAGTTTCCCAGATGTCCCAGAAGTTTTACAGAAATCCCAGTAGGTTAACAGATGTCCTGATAGTTTCACAGATGTACCAGTAGTTTCACAGATGTCCCAGAAGTTTTTCAGACATCCCAGTAGGTTAACAGATGTCCTGATAGTTTCACAGATGTCCCAATAGGTTCACATATGTCCCAGTAGTTTTACAGATGTCCCAGTAGTTTCACAGATGTCCCATTAGTTTCACAGATGTCCCCATAGTTCCACAGATGTCCCAATAGTTTCTCAGATGTCCCAATAGTTTCACAGATGACCCCATAGTTTCACAGATGTCCCAATAGTTTCACACATTTCCCAGTAGTTTCACAGACGCCCCAATAGTTTCACATATGTCCCATTAGTTTCACAGATGTCCCCATAGTTTCACAGATGTCCCAATAGTTTCACAGATGTACCAGTAGTTTCACAGATGTCCCAATAGTTTAACAGATGTCCCAATAGTTTCACCCATGTCCCAGTAGTTTTACAGATATCCCAGTAGGTTAACAGATGTCCCCATAGTTTCACAGATGTCCCAATAGTTTAACACATGTCCCAGTAGTTTAACAGATGTCCCAGTAGTTTCACAGATGTCCCAGTAGGTTAACAGATGTCCCCATAGTTTCACAGATGTCCCTATAGTTTCACAGATGTCCCAGTAGTTTTACAGATTTCCCAATATGTTAACAGATGTCCCCACAGTTTCACAGATGTACCAGTAGTTTCACAGATGTCCCAATAGTATCACAGATGTCCCAATAGATTCAAATATGTCAAAATAGTTTCACATATGTCCCATTAGTTTCACAGATGTCCCAATAGTTTCACATATGTCCCATTAGTTTCACAGATGTCCCCATAGTTTCACAGATGTCCCAATAGTTTCACAGATGTCCCAATAGTTTCACAGATGTCCCAATAGTTTCACATATGTCCCATTAGTTTCACAGATGACCCCATAGTTTCACAGATGTCCCAATAGTTTCACAGATGTCCCAATAGTTTCACAGATGTCCCAATAGTTTCACCTATGTCCCATTTGTTTCACAGATGTCCCCATAGTTTCACAGATGTCCCAATAGTTTCACAGATGTACCAGTAGTTTCACAGATGTCCCAATAGTTTCACAGATGTCCCAATAGTTTCACAGATGTCCCAGAAGTTTTACAGACATCCCAGTAGGTTAACAGATGTCCTGATAGTTTCACAGATGTACCAGTAGTTTCACAGATGTCCCAGAAGTTTTACAGACATCCCAGTAGGTTAACAGATGTCCCAATAGTTTCACAGATGTACCAGTAGTTTCACAGATGTCCCAATAGTTTCACATATGTCCCATTAGTTTCACATATGTCCCATTAGTTTCACAGATGTCCCCATAGTTTCACAGATGTCCCAATAGTTTAACAGATGTCCCAGTAGTTTTACAGATGTCCCAGTAGTTTCACACATGTCCCAGTAGTTTCACAGATGTACCAGTAGTTTCACAGATGTCCCAATAGTTTAACAAATGTCCAAATAGTTTCACCCATGTCCCAGTAGTTTTACAGATATCCCAGTAGGTTAACAGATGTCCCAGTAGTTTCACACATGTCCCAGTAGTTTCACAGACACCCCAATAGTTTACATATGTCCCATTAGTTTCACAGATGTCCCCATAGTTTCACAGATGTCCCAGTAGTTTAACAGATGTCCCAGTAGTTTCACAGATGTCCCAGTAGGTTAACAGATGTCCCCATAGTTTCACAGATGTCCCAATAGTTTCACAGATGTCCCAATAGTTTCACAGATGTCCCAGTAGTTTTACAGATATCCCAATAGGTTAACAGATGTCCCCATAGTTTCACAGATGTACCAGTAGTTTCACAGATGTCCCAATAGTTTCACAGATGTCAAAATAGTTTCACATATGTCCAAATAGTTTCACATATGTCCCATTAGTTTCACAGATGTCCCCATAGTTTCACAGATGTCCCAATAGTTTCACAGATGTCCCAATAGTTTCACATATGTCCCATTAGTTTCACAGATGTCCCCATAGTTTCACAGATGTCCCAATAGTTTCACAGATGTACCAGTAGTTTCACAGATGTCCCAATAGTTTCACAGATGTCCCAATAGTTTCCCAGATGTCCCAGAAGTTTTACAGAAATCCCAGTAGGTTAACAGATGTCCTGATAGTTTCACAGATGTACCAGTAGTTTCACAGATGTCCCAGAAGTTTTTCAGACATCCCAGTAGGTTAACAGATGTCCTGAGAGTTTCACAGATGTCCCAATAGGTTCACATATGTCCCAGTAGTTTTACAGATGTCCCAGTAGTTTCACAGATGTCCCAATAGGTTCACATATGTCCCAGTAGTTTTACAGATGTCCCAGTAGTTTCACAGATGTCCCATTAGTTTCACAGATGTCCCCATAGTTCCACAGATGTCCCAATAGTTTCTCAGATGTCCCAATAGTTTCACAGATGACCCCATAGTTTCACAGATGTCCCAATAGTTTCACACATTTCCCAGTAGTTTCACAGACGCCCCAATAGTTTCACATATGTCCCATTAGTTTCACAGATGTCCCCATAGTTTCACAGATGTCCCAATAGTTTCACAGATGTACCAGTAGTTTCACAGATGTCCCCATAGTTTAACAGATGTCCCAATAGTTTCACCCATGTCCCAGTAGTTTTACAGATATCCCAGTAGGTTAACAGATGTCCCCATAGTTTCACAGATGTCCCAATAGTTTAACACATGTCCCAGTAGTTTAACAGATGTCCCAGTAGTTTCACAGATGTCCCAGTAGGTTAACAGATGTCCCCATAGTTTCACAGATGTCCCTATAGTTTCACAGATGTCCCAGTAGTTTTACAGATTTCCCAATATGTTAACAGATGTCCCCACAGTTTCACAGATGTACCAGTAGTTTCACAGATGTCCCAATAGTATCACAGATGTCCCAATAGATTCAAATATGTCAAAATAGTTTCACATATGTCCCATTAGTTTCACAGATGTCCCAATAGTTTCACATATGTCCCATTAGTTTCACAGATGTCCCCATAGTTTCACAGATGTCCCAATAGTTTCACAGATGTCCCAATAGTTTCACAGATGTCCCAATAGTTTCACATATGTCCCATTAGTTTCACAGATGACCCCATAGTTTCACAGATGTCCCAATAGTTTCACAGATGTCCCAATAGTTTCACAGATGTCCCAATAGTTTCACCTATGTCCCATTTGTTTCACAGATGTCCCCATAGTTTCACAGATGTCCCAATAGTTTCACAGATGTACCAGTAGTTTCACAGATGTCCCAATAGTTTCACAGATGTCCCAATAGTTTCACAGATGTCCCAGAAGTTTTACAGACATCCCAGTAGGTTAACAGATGTCCTGATAGTTTCACAGATGTACCAGTAGTTTCACAGATGTCCCAGAAGTTTTACAGACATCCCAGTAGGTTAACAGATGTCCCGATAGTTTCACAGATGTACCAGTAGTTTCACAGATGTCCCAATAGTTTCACATATGTCCCATTAGTTTCACATATGTCCCATTAGTTTCACAGATGTCCCCATAGTTTCACAGATGTCCCAATAGTTTAACAGATGTCCCAGTAGTTTTACAGATGTCCCAGTAGTTTCACACATGTCCCAGTAGTTTCACAGATGTACCAGTAGTTTCACAGATGTCCCAATAGTTTAACAAATGTCCAAATAGTTTCACCCATGTCCCAGTAGTTTTACAGATATCCCAGTAGGTTAACAGATGTCCCAGTAGTTTCACACATGTCCCAGTAGTTTCACAGACACCCCAATAGTTTACATATGTCCCATTAGTTTCACAGATGTCCCCATAGTTTCACAGATGTCCCAGTAGTTTAACAGATGTCCCAGTAGTTTCACAGATGTCCCAGTAGGTTAACAGATGTCCCCATAGTTTCACAGATGTCCCAATAGTTTCACAGATGTCCCAATAGTTTCACAGATGTCCCAGTAGTTTTACAGATATCCCAATAGGTTAACAGATGTCCCCATAGTTTCACAGATGTACCAGTAGTTTCACAGATGTCCCAATAGTTTCACAGATGTCAAAATAGTTTCACATATGTCCAAATAGTTTCACATATGTCCCATTAGTTTCACAGATGTCCCCATCGTTTCACAGATGTCCCAATAGTTTCACAGATGTCCCAATAGTTTCACATATGTCCCATTAGTTTCACAGATGTCCCCATAGTTTCACAGATGTCCCAATAGTTTCACAGATGTACCAGTAGTTTCACAGATGTCCCAATAGTTTCACAGATGTCCCAATAGTTTCCCAGATGTCCCAGAAGTTTTACAGAAATCCCAGTAGGTTAACAGATGTCCTGATAGTTTCACAGATGTACCAGTAGTTTCACAGATGTCCCAGAAGTTTTTCAGACATCCCAGTAGGTTAACAGATGTCCTGATAGTTTCACAGATGTCCCAATAGGTTCACATATGTCCCAGTAGTTTTACAGATGTCCCAGTAGTTTCACAGATGTCCCATTAGTTTCACAGATGTCCCCATAGTTCCACAGATGTCCCAATAGTTTCTCAGATGTCCCAATAGTTTCACAGATGACCCCATAGTTTCACAGATGTCCCAATAGTTTCACACATTTCCCAAGTAGTTTCACAGACGCCCCAATAGTTTCACATATGTCCCATTAGTTTCACAGATGTCCCCATAGTTTCACAGATGTCCCAATAGTTTCACAGATGTACCAGTAGTTTCACAGATGTCCCAATAGTTTCACAGATGTCCCAATAGTTTCACAGATGTCCCAGAAGTTTTACAGACATCCCAGTAGGTTAACAGATGTCCTGATAGTTTCACAGATGTACCAGTAGTTTCACAGATGTCCCAGAAGTTTTACAGACATCCCAGTAGGTTAACAGATGTCCCGATAGTTTCACAGATGTACCAGTAGTTTCACAGATGTCCCAATAGTTTCACATATGTCCCATTAGTTTCACATATGTCCCATTAGTTTCACAGATGTCCCCATAGTTTCACAGATGTCCCAATAGTTTAACAGATGTCCCAGTAGTTTTACAGATGTCCCAGTAGTTTCACACATGTCCCAGTAGTTTCACAGATGTACCAGTAGTTTCACAGATGTCCCAATAGTTTAACAAATGTCCAAATAGTTTCACCCATGTCCCAGTAGTTTTACAGATATCCCAGTAGGTTAACAGATGTCCCAGTAGTTTCACACATGTCCCAGTAGTTTCACAGACACCCCAATAGTTTACATATGTCCCATTAGTTTCACAGATGTCCCCATAGTTTCACAGATGTCCCAGTAGTTTAACAGATGTCCCAGTAGTTTCACAGATGTCCCAGTAGGTTAACAGATGTCCCCATAGTTTCACAGATGTCCCAATAGTTTCACAGATGTCCCAATAGTTTCACAGATGTCCCAGTAGTTTTACAGATATCCCAATAGGTTAACAGATGTCCCCATAGTTTCACAGATGTACCAGTAGTTTCACAGATGTCCCAATAGTTTCACAGATGTCAAAATAGTTTCACATATGTCCAAATAGTTTCACATATGTCCCATTAGTTTCACAGATGTCCCCATCGTTTCACAGATGTCCCAATAGTTTCACAGATGTCCCAATAGTTTCACATATGTCCCATTAGTTTCACAGATGTCCCCATAGTTTCACAGATGTCCCAATAGTTTCACAGATGTACCAGTAGTTTCACAGATGTCCCAATAGTTTCACAGATGTCCCAATAGTTTCCCAGATGTCCCAGAAGTTTTACAGAAATCCCAGTAGGTTAACAGATGTCCTGATAGTTTCACAGATGTACCAGTAGTTTCACAGATGTCCCAGAAGTTTTTCAGACATCCCAGTAGGTTAACAGATGTCCTGATAGTTTCACAGATGTCCCAATAGGTTCACATATGTCCCAGTAGTTTTACAGATGTCCCAGTAGTTTCACAGATGTCCCATTAGTTTCACAGATGTCCCCATAGTTCCACAGATGTCCCAATAGTTTCTCAGATGTCCCAATAGTTTCACAGATGACCCCATAGTTTCACAGATGTCCCAATAGTTTCACACATTTCCCAAGTAGTTTCACAGACGCCCCAATAGTTTCACATATGTCCCATTAGTTTCACAGATGTCCCCATAGTTTCACAGATGTCCCAATAGTTTCACAGATGTACCAGTAGTTTCACAGATGTCCCAATAGTTTAACAGATGTCCCAATAGTTTCACCCATGTCCCAGTAGTTTTACAGATATCCCAGTAGGTTAACAGATGTCCCCATAGTTTCACAGATGTCCCAATAGTTTAACACATGTCCCAGTAGTTTAACAGATGTCCCAGTAGTTTCACAGATGTCCCAGTAGGTTAACAGATGTCCCCATAGTTTCACAGATGTCCCTATAGTTTCACAGATGTCCCAGTAGTTTTACAGATTTCCCAATATGTTAACAGATGTCCCCACAGTTTCACAGATGTACCAGTAGTTTCACAGATGTCCCAATAGTATCACAGATGTCCCAATAGATTCAAATATGTCAAAATAGTTTCACATATGTCCCATTAGTTTCACAGATGTCCCAATAGTTTCACATATGTCCCATTAGTTTCACAGATGTCCCCATAGTTTCACAGATGTCCCAATAGTTTCACAGATGTCCCAATAGTTTCACAGATGTCCCAATAGTTTCACATATGTCCCATTAGTTTCACAGATGACCCCATAGTTTCACAGATGTCCCAATAGTTTCACAGATGTCCCAATAGTTTCAGAGATGTCCCAATAGTTTCACCTATGTCCCATTTGTTTCACAGATGTCCCCATAGTTTCACAGATGTCCCAATAGTTTCACAGATGTACCAGTAGTTTCACAGATGTCCCAATAGTTTCACAGATGTCCCAATAGTTTCACAGATGTCCCAGAAGTTTTACAGACATCCCAGTAGGTTAACAGATGTCCTGATAGTTTCACAGATGTACCAGTAGTTTCAAACATGTCCCAGTAGTTTCACAGACACCCCAATAGTTTACATATGTCCCATTAGTTTCACAGATGTCCCCATAGTTTCACAGATGTCCCAATAGTTTAACAGATGTCCCAGTAGTTTTACAGATGTCCCAGTAGTTTCACACATGTCCCAGTAGTTTCACAGATGTACCAGTAGTTTCACAGATGTCCCAATAGTTTAACAAATGTCCAAATAGTTTCACCCATGTCCCAGTAGTTTTACAGATATCCCAGTAGGTTAACAGATGTCCCAGTAGTTTCACACATGTCCCAGTAGTTTCACAGACACTCCAATAGTTTACATATGTCCCATTAGTTTCACAGATGTCCCCATAGTTTCACAGATGTCCCAGTAGTTTAACAGATGTCCCAGTAGTTTCACAGATGTCCCAGTAGGTTAACAGATGTCCCCATAGTTTCACAGATGTCCCAATAGTTTCACAGATGTCCCAATAGTTTCACAGATGTCCCAGTAGTTTTACAGATATCCCAATAGGTTAACAGATGTCCCCATAGTTTCACAGATGTACCAGTAGTTTCACAGATGTCCCAATAGTTTCACAGATGTCAAAATAGTTTCACATATGTCCAAATAGTTTCACATATGTCCCATTAGTTTCACAGATGTCCCCATCGTTTCACAGATGTCCCAATAGTTTCACAGATGTCCCAATAGTTTCACATATGTCCCATTAGTTTCACAGATGTCCCCATAGTTTCACAGATGTCCCAATAGTTTCACAGATGTACCAGTAGTTTCACAGATGTCCCAATAGTTTCACAGATGTCCCAATAGTTTCCCAGATGTCCCAGAAGTTTTACAGAAATCCCAGTAGGTTAACAGATGTCCTGATAGTTTCACAGATGTACCAGTAGTTTCACAGATGTCCCAGAAGTTTTTCAGACATCCCAGTAGGTTAACAGATGTCCTGATAGTTTCACAGATGTCCCAATAGGTTCACATATGTCCCAGTAGTTTTACAGATGTCCCAGTAGTTTCACAGATGTCCCATTAGTTTCACAGATGTCCCCATAGTTCCACAGATGTCCCAATAGTTTCTCAGATGTCCCAATAGTTTCACAGATGACCCCATAGTTTCACAGATGTCCCAATAGTTTCACACATTTCCCAAGTAGTTTCACAGACGCCCCAATAGTTTCACATATGTCCCATTAGTTTCACAGATGTCCCCATAGTTTCACAGATGTCCCAATAGTTTCACAGATGTACCAGTAGTTTCACAGATGTCCCAATAGTTTAACAGATGTCCCAATAGTTTCACCCATGTCCCAGTAGTTTTACAGATATCCCAGTAGGTTAACAGATGTCCCCATAGTTTCACAGATGTCCCAATAGTTTAACACATGTCCCAGTAGTTTAACAGATGTCCCAGTAGTTTCACAGATGTCCCAGTAGGTTAACAGATGTCCCCATAGTTTCACAGATGTCCCTATAGTTTCACAGATGTCCCAGTAGTTTTACAGATTTCCCAATATGTTAACAGATGTCCCCACAGTTTCACAGATGTACCAGTAGTTTCACAGATGTCCCAATAGTATCACAGATGTCCCAATAGATTCAAATATGTCAAAATAGTTTCACATATGTCCCATTAGTTTCACAGATGTCCCAATAGTTTCACATATGTCCCATTAGTTTCACAGATGTCCCCATAGTTTCACAGATGTCCCAATAGTTTCACAGATGTCCCAATAGTTTCACAGATGTCCCAATAGTTTCACATATGTCCCATTAGTTTCACAGATGACCCCATAGTTTCACAGATGTCCCAATAGTTTCACAGATGTCCCAATAGTTTCAGAGATGTCCCAATAGTTTCACCTATGTCCCATTTGTTTCACAGATGTCCCCATAGTTTCACAGATGTCCCAATAGTTTCACAGATGTACCAGTAGTTTCACAGATGTCCCAATAGTTTCACAGATGTCCCAATAGTTTCACAGATGTCCCAGAAGTTTTACAGACATCCCAGTAGGTTAACAGATGTCCTGATAGTTTCACAGATGTACCAGTAGTTTCAAACATGTCCCAGTAGTTTCACAGACACCCCAATAGTTTACATATGTCCCATTAGTTTCACAGATGTCCCCATAGTTTCACAGATGTACCAATAGTTTCACAGATGTCCCAATAGTTTCATAGATGTCCCAATAGTTTCACATATGTCCCAATAGTTTCACATATGTCCCATTAGTTTCACAGATGACCCCATAGTTTCACAGATGTCCCAATAGTTTCACAGATGTCCCAATAGTTTCACAGATGTCCCAATAGTTTCACCTATGTCCCATTTGTTTCACAGATGTCCCCATAGTTTCACAGATGTCCCAATAGTTTCACAGATGTACCAGTAGTTTCACAGATGTCCCAATAGTTTCACAGATGTCCCAATAGTTTCACAGATGTCCCAGAAGTTTTACAGACATCCCAGTAGGTTAACAGATGTCCTGATAGTTTCACAGATGTACCAGTAGTTTCACAGATGTCCCAGAAGTTTTACAGACATCCCAGTAGGTTAACAGATGTCCCATTAGTTTCACAGATGTCCCATTAGTTTCACAGATGTCCCATTAGTTTCACAGATGTCCCATTAGTTTCACAGATGTCCCAATAGTTTCACAGATGTCCAATAGTTTAACAGATGTCCCAGTAGTTTTACAGATGTCCCAGTAGTTTCACACATTTCCCAGTAGTTTCACAGACGCCCCAATAGTTTCACATATGTCCCATTAGTTTCACAGATGTCCCCATAGTTTCACAGATGTCCCAATAGTTTCACAGATGTACCAGTAGTTTCACAGATGTCCCAATAGTTTAACAGATGTCCCAATAGTTTCACCCATGTCCCAGTAGTTTTACAGATATCCCAGTAGGTTAACAGATGTCCCCATAGTTTCACAGATGTCCCAATAGTTTAACACATGTCCCAGTAGTTTAACAGATGTCCCAGTAGTTTCACAGATGTCCCAGTAGGTTAACAGATGTCCCCATAGTTTCACAGATGTCCCTATAGTTTCACAGATGTCCCAGTAGTTTTACAGATTTCCCAATATGTTAACAGATGTCCCCACAGTTTCACAGATGTACCAGTAGTTTCACAGATGTCCCAATAGTATCACAGATGTCCCAATAGATTCAAATATGTCAAAATAGTTTCACATATGTCCCATTAGTTTCACAGATGTCCCAATAGTTTCACATATGTCCCATTAGTTTCACAGATGTCCCCATAGTTTCACAGATGTCCCAATAGTTTCACAGATGTCCCAATAGTTTCACAGATGTCCCAATAGTTTCACATATGTCCCATTAGTTTCACAGATGTCCCCATAGTTTCACAGATGTCCCAATAGTTTAACAGATGTCCCAGTAGTGTTAGAGATGTCCCAGTAGTTTCACACATGTAGCAGTAGTTTCACAGACGCCCCAATAGTTTCACATATGTCCCATTATTTTTACAGATGTCCCCATAGTTTCACAGATGTCCCAATAGTTTCACAGATGTCCCATTAGTTTCACAGATGTCCCATTAGTTTCACAGATGTCCCATTAGTTTCACAGATGTCCCAATAGTTTCACATATGTCCAATAGTTTAACAGATGTCCCAGTAGTTTTACAGATGTCCCAGTAGTTTCACACATTTCCCAGTAGTTTCACAGACGCCCCAATAGTTTCACATATGTCCCATTAGTTTCACAGATGTCCCCATAGTTTCACAGATGTCCCAATAGTTTCACAGATGTACCAGTAGTTTCACAGATGTCCCAATAGTTTAACAAATGTCCCAATAGTTTCACCCATGTCCCAGTAGTTTTACAGATATCCCAGTAGGTTAACAGATGTCCCAGTAGTTTCAAACATGTCCCAGTAGTTTCACAGACACCCCAATAGTTTACATATGTCCCATTAGTTTCACAGATGTCCCCATAGTTTCACAGATGTACCAATAGTTTCACAGATGTCCCAATAGTTTCATAGATGTCCCAATAGTTTCACATATGTCCCAATAGTTTCACATATGTCCCATTAGTTTCACAGATGACCCCATAGTTTCACAGATGTCCCAATAGTTTCACAGATGTCCCAATAGTTTCACAGATGTCCCAATAGTTTCACCTATGTCCCATTTGTTTCACAGATGTCCCCATAGTTTCACAGATGTCCCAATAGTTTCACAGATGTACCAGTAGTTTCACAGATGTCCCAATAGTTTCACAGATGTCCCAATAGTTTCACAGATGTCCCAGAAGTTTTACAGACATCCCAGTAGGTTAACAGATGTCCTGATAGTTTCACAGATGTACCAGTAGTTTCACAGATGTCCCAGAAGTTTTACAGACATCCCAGTAGGTTAACATATGTCCCGATAGTTTCACAGATGTACCAGTAGTTTCACAGATGTCCCAATAGTTTCACATATGTCCCATTAGTTTCACATATGTCCCATTAGTTTCACAGATGTCCCAATAGTTTAACAGATGTCCCAGTAGTTTTACAGATGTCCCAGTAGTTTCACACATGTCCCAGTAGTTTCACAGATGTACCAGTAGTTTCACAGATGTCCCAATAGTTTAACAAATGTCCAAATAGTTTCACCCATGTCCCAGTAGTTTTACAGATATCCCAGTAGGTTAACAGATGTCCCAGTAGTTTCACACATGTCCCAGTAGTTTCACAGACACCCCAATAGTTTACATATGTCCCATTAGTTTCACAGATGTCCCCATAGTTTCACAGATGTACCAATAGTTTCACAGATGTCCCAATAGTTTCATAGATGTCCCAATAGTTTCACATATGTCCCAATAGTTTCACATATGTCCCATTAGTTTCACAGATGACCCCATAGTTTCACAGATGTCCCAATAGTTTCACAGATGTCCCAATAGTTTCACAGATGTCCCAATAGTTTCACCTATGTCCCATTTGTTTCACAGATGTCCCCATAGTTTCACAGATGTCCCAATAGTTTCACAGATGTACCAGTAGTTTCACAGATGTCCCAATAGTTTCACAGATGTCCCAATAGTTTCACAGATGTCCCAGAAGTTTTACAGACATCCCAGTAGGTTAACAGATGTCCTGATAGTTTCACAGATGTACCAGTAGTTTCACAGATGTCCCAGAAGTTTTACAGACATCCCAGTAGGTTAACAGATGTCCCGATAGTTTCACAGATGTACCAGTAGTTTCATAGATGTCCCAATAGTTTCACATATGTCCCATTAGTTTCACATATGTCCCATTAGTTTCACAGATGTCCCCATAGTTTCACAGATGTCCCAATAGTTTAACAGATGTCCCAGTAGTTTTACAGATGTCCCAGTAGTTTCACACATGTCCCAGTAGTTTCACAGACGCCCCAATAGTTTCACATATGTCCCATTAGTTTCACAGATGTCCCAGTAGTTTCACAGATGTCCCAATAGTTTAACAGATGTCCCAGTAGTTTAACAGATGTCCCAGTAGTTTTACAGATGTCCCAGTAGGTTAACAGATGTCCCCATAGTTTCACAGATGTCCCAATAGTTTCACAGATGTCCCAATAGTTTCACAGATGTCCCAGTAGTTTTACAGATATCCCAATAGGTTAACAGATGTCCCCATAGTTTCACAGATGTACCAGTAGTTTCACAGATGTCCCAATAGTTTCACAGATGTCAAAATAGTTTCACATATGTCCAAATAGTTTCACATATGTCCCATTAGTTTCACAGATGTCCCCATAGTTTCACAGATGTCCCAATAGTTTCACAGATGTCCCAATAGTTTCACATATGTCCCATTAGTTTCACAGATGTCCCCATAGTTTCACAGATGTCCCAATAGTTTCACAGATGAACCAGTAGTTTCACAGATGTCCCAATAGTTTCACAGATGTCCCAATAGTTTCCCAGATGTCCCAGAAGTTTTACAGACATCCCAGTAGGTTAACAGATGTCCTGATAGTTTCACATATGTCCCAGTAGTTTTACAGATGTCCCAGTAGTTTCACAGATGTCCCATTAGTTTCACAGATGTCCCCATAGTTCCACAGATGTCCCAATAGTTTCTCAGATGTCCCAATAGTTTCACAGATGTCCCCATAGTTTCACAGATGTACCAGAAGTTTCACAGATGTCCCAATAGTTTCACAGATGTCGCAATAGTTTCACAGATGTACTAGTAGTTTCACAGATGTCCCAATAGTTTAACAGATGTCCCAATAGGTTAACAGATGTCCCCATAGTTTCACAGATGTCCCAGTAGTTTAACAGATGTCCCAGTAGTTTCACAGATGTCCCAGTAGGTTAACAGATGTCCCCATAGTTTCACAGATGTCCCAATAGTTTCACAGATGTCCCAATAGTTTCACAGATGTCCCAGTAGTTTTACAGATATCCCAATAGGTTAACAGATGTCCCCATAGATTCACAGATGTACCAGTAGTTTCACAGATGTCCCAATAGTTTCACAGATGTCAAAATAGTTTCACATATGTCCAAATAGTTTCACATATGTCCCATTAGTTTCACAGATGTCCCCATAGTTTCACAGATGTCCCAATAGTTTCACAGATGTCCCAATAGTTTCACATATGTCCCATTAGTTTCACAGATGTCCCCATAGTTTCACAGATGTCCCAATAGTTTCACAGATGTACCAGTAGTTTCACAGATGTCCCAATAGTTTCACAGATGTCCCAATAGTTTCCCAGATGTCCCAGAAGTTTTACAGAAATCCCAGTAGGTTAACAGATGTCCTGATAGTTTCACAGATGTACCAGTAGTTTCACAGATGTCCCAGAAGTTTTTCAGACATCCCAGTAGGTTAACAGATGTCCTGATAGTTTCACAGATGTCCCAATAGGTTCACATATGTCCCAGTAGTTTTACAGATGTCCCAGTAGTTTCACAGATGTCCCATTAGTTTCACAGATGTCCCCATAGTTCCACAGATGTCCCAATAGTTTCTCAGATGTCCCAATAGTTTCACAGATGTCCCCATAGTTTCACAGATGTACCAGAAGTTTCACAGATGTCCCAATAGTTTCACAGATGTCGCAATAGTTTCACAGATGTACTAGTAGTTTCACAGATGTCCCAATAGTTTAACAGATGTCCCAGTAGTTTTACAGATTTCCCAGTAGTTTAACAGATGTCCCAATAGGTTAACAGATGTCCCCATAGTTTCACAGATGTCCCAATAGTTTCACAGATGTCCCAGTAGTTTTACAGATATCCCAATAGGTTAACAGATGTCCCCATAGTTTCACAGATGTACCAGTAGTTTCACAGATGTACCAGTAGTTTCACAGATGTCCCAATAATTTCACAGATGTCCCAATAGTTTCACATATGTCCCAATAGTTTCACATACGTCCCATTAGTTTCACAGATGACCCCATAGTTTCACAAATGTCTCAATAGTTTCACAGATGTCCCAATAGTTTCACCTATGTCCCATTTGTTTCACAGATGTCCCCATAGTTTCACAGATGTCCCAATAGTTTCACAGATGTACCAGTAGTTTCACAGATGTCCCAATAGTTTCACAGATGTTCCAATAGTTTCACAGATGTCCCAGAAGTTTTACAGACATCCCAGTAGGTTAACAGATGTCCTGATAGTTTCACAGATGTACCAGTAGTTCCACAGATGTCCCAGAAGTTTTACAGACATCCCAGTAGGTTAACAGATGTCCCGATAGTTTCACAGATGTACCAGTAGTTTCACAGATGTTCCAATAGTTTCACATATGTCCCATTAGTTTCACAGATGTCCCCATAGTTTCACAGATGTCCCAATAGTTTAACAGATGTCCCAATAGTATTACAGATGGCCCAGTAGTTTAACACATGTCCCAGTAGTTTTACAGACGCCCCAATAGTTTCACATATATCCCATTAGTTTCACTGATGTCCCCATAGTTTCACAGATGTCCCAATAGTTTAACAGATGTCCCCATAGTTTCACAGATGTACCAGTAGTTTCACAGATGTCCCAATAGTTTCACAGATGTCCCAATAGTTTCACATATGTCCCAATAGTTTCACATATGTCCCATTAGTTTCACAGATGACCCCATAGTTTCACAAATGTCTCAATAGTTTCACAGATGTCCCAATAGTTTCACCTATGTCCCATTTGTTTCACAGATGTCCCCATAGTTTCACAGATGTCCCAATAGTTTCACAGATGTACCAGTAGTTTCACATATGTCCCAATAGTTTCACAGATGTTCCAATAGTTTCACAGATGTCCCAGAAGTTTTACAGACATCCCAGTAGGTTAACAGATGTCCTGATAGTTTCACAGATGTACCAGTAGTTCCACAGATGTCCCAGAAGTTTTACAGACATCCCAGTAGGTTAACAGATGTCCCGATAGTTTCACAGATGTACCAGTAGTTTCACAGATGTCCCAATAGTTTCACATATGTCCCATTAGTTTCACAGATGTGCCCATAGTTTCACAGATGTCCCAATAGTTTAACAGATGTCCCAATAGTATTACAGATGGCCCAGTAGTTTAACACATGTCCCAGTAGTTTTACAGACGCCCCAATAGTTTCACATATATCCCATTAGTTTCACTGATGTCCCCATAGTTTCACAGATGTCCCAATAGTTTAACAGATGTCCCAGTAGTTTTACAGATGTCCCAGTAGTTTCACACATGTCCCAGTAGTTTCACAGACGCCCCAATAGTTTCACATATGTCCCATTAGTTTCACAGATGTCCCAATAGGTTCACATATGTCCCAGTAGTTTTACAGATGTCCCAGTAGTTTCACAGATGTCCCAATAGTTTAACAGATGTCCCAGTAGTTTAACAGATGTCCCAGTAGTTTCACAGATGTCCCAGTAGGTTAACAGATGTCCCCATAGTTTCACAGATGTCCCAATAGTTTCACAGATGTCCCAGTAGTTTTACAGATATCCCAATAGGTTAACAGATGTCCCCATAGTTTCACAGATGTACCAGTAGTTTCACAGATGTCCCAATAGTTTCACATATGTCCCAATAGTTTCACATATGTCCCATTAGTTTCACAGATGTGCCCATAGTTTCACAGATGTCCCAATAGTTTCACAGATGTACCAGTAGTTTCACATATGTCCCAATAGTTTCACAGATGTTCCAATAGTTTCACAGATGTCCCAGAAGTTTTACAGACATCCCAGTAGGTTAACAGATGTCCTGATAGTTTCACAGATGTACCAGTAGTTCCACAGATGTCCCAGAAGTTTTACAGACATCCCAGTAGGTTAACAGATGTCCCGATAGTTTCACAGATGTACCAGTAGTTTCACAGATGTCCCAATAGTTTCACATATGTCCCATTAGTTTCACAGATGTGCCCATAGTTTCACAGATGTCCCAATAGTTTAACAGATGTCCCAATAGTATTACAGATGGCCCAGTAGTTTAACACATGTCCCAGTAGTTTTACAGACGCCCCAATAGTTTCACATATATCCCATTAGTTTCACTGATGTCCCCATAGTTTCACAGATGTCCCAATAGTTTAACAGATGTCCCAGTAGTTTTACAGATGTCCCAGTAGTTTCACACATGTCCCAGTAGTTTCACAGACACCCCAATAGTTTCACATATGTCCCATTAGTTTCACAGATGTCCCAATAGGTTCACATATGTCCCAGTAGTTTTACAGATGTCCCAGTAGTTTCACAGATGTCCCAATAGTTTAACAGATGTCCCAGTAGTTTAACAGATGTCCCAGTAGTTTCACAGATGTCCCAGTAGGTTAACAGATGTCCCCATAGTTTCACAGATGTCCCAATAGTTTCACAGATGTCCCAGTAGTTTTACAGATATCCCAATAGGTTAACAGATGTCCTCATAGTTTCACAGATGTACCAGTAGTTTCACAGATGTCCCAATAGTTTCACATATGTCCCAATAGTTTCACATATGTCCCAATAGTTTCACATATGTCCCATTAGTTTCACAGATGTGCCCATAGTTTCACAGATGTCCCAATAGTTTAACAGATGTCCCAATAGTATTACAGATGGCCCAGTAGTTTAACACATGTCCCAGTAGTTTTACAGACGCCCCAATAGTTTCACATATATCCCATTAGTTTCACTGATGTCCCCATAGTTTCACAGATGTCCCAATAGTTTAACAGATGTCCCAGTAGTTTTACAGATGTCCCAGTAGTTTCACACATGTCCCAGTAGTTTCACAGACGCCCCAATAGTTTCACATATGTCCCATTAGTTTCACAGATGTCCCAATAGGTTCACATATGTCCCAGTAGTTTTACAGATGTCCCAGTAGTTTCACAGATGTCCCAATAGTTTAACAGATGTCCCAGTAGTTTAACAGATGTCCCAGTAGTTTCACAGATGTCCCAGTAGGTTAACAGATGTCCCCATAGTTTCACAGATGTCCCAATAGTTTCACAGATGTCCCAGTAGTTTTACAGATATCCCAATAGGTTAACAGATGTCCCCATAGTTTCACAGATGTACCAGTAGTTTCACAGATGTCCCAATAGTTTCACAGATGTCCCAATAGTTTCACAGATGTCCCAGAAGTTTTACAGACATCCCAGTAGGTTAACAGATGTCCTGATAGTTTCACAGATGTACCAGTAGTTTCACAGATGTCCCAGAAGTTTTACAGACATCCCAGTAGGTTAACAGATGTCCCGATAGTTTCACAGATGTACCAGTAGTTTCACAGATGTCCCCATAGTTTCACAGATGTCCCAATAGTTTAACAGATGTCCCAGTAGTATTACAGATGGCCCAGTAGTTTAACACATGTCCCAGTAGTTTCACAGATGTCCCCATAGTTTCACAGATGTCCCAATAGTTTAACAGATGTCCCAGTAGTTTTACAGATGTCCCAGTAGTTTCACACATGTCCCAGTAGTTTCACAGACGCCCCAATAGTTTCACCTATGTCCCATTAGTTTCACAGATGTCCCCATAGTTTCACAGATCTCCCAATAGTTTCACAGATGTCCCATTAGTTTCACAGATGTCCCTATAGTTTCACAGATGTCCCAATAGTTTAACAGATGTCCCAGTAGTTTTACAGTTGTCCCAGTAGTTTCACACATGTCCCAGTAGTTTCACAGACGCCCCAATAGTTTCACATATGTCCCATTAGTTTCACAGATGTCCCCATAGTTTCACAGATGTCCCAATAGTTTCACAGATGTCCCAGTTGTTTCACAGATGTCCCAATAGTTTCACAGATGTCCCAATAGTTTCACAGATGTCCCAATAGGTTCACATATGTCCCAGTAGTTTTACAGATGTCCCAGTAGTTTCACAGATGTCCCAATAGTTTAACAGATGTCCCAGTAGTTTAACAGATGTCCCAGCAGTTTCACAGATGTCCCCAATAGTTTCACAGATGTACCAGTAGTTTCACAGATGTACCAGTAGTTTCACAGATGTCCCAATAGTTTACCCATGTCCCAATAGTTTCACAGATGTCCCAATAGTTTAACAGATGTCCCAGTTATTTCACAGATGTCCCAATAGTTTCACAGATGTCCCAATAGTTTCACAGATGTCCCAATAGGTTCACATATGTCCCAGTAGTTTTACAGATGTCCCAGTAGTTTCACAGATGTCCCAGTAGGTTAACAGATGTCCCCATAGTTTCACAGATGTCCCAATCGTTTCACAGATGTCCCAGTAGTTTTACAGATATCCCAATAGTTTCACAGATGTCCCAGTAGTTTCACAGATGTCCCAATAGTTTCACAGATGTCCCAATAGTTTCACAGATGTACTAGTAGTTTCACAGATGTCCCAATAGTTTCACATATGTCCCATTAGTTTCACAGATGTCCCCATAGTTTCACAGATGTCCCAATAGTTTAACAGATGTCCCAGTAGTTTTACAGATGTCCCAGTAGTTTCACACATGTCCCAGTAGTTTCACAGACGCCCCAATAGTTTTACATATGTCCCATTAGTTTCACAGATGTCCCCATAGTTTCACAGATGTCCCAATAGTTTCACAGATGTCCCAATAGTTTCACAGATGTCCCAATAGGTTCACATATGTCCCATTAGTTTCACAAATGTCCCCATAGTTTCACAGATGTCCCAATAGTTTCACAGATGTCCCAATAGTTTCACAGATGTCCCATTAGTTTCACAGATGTCCCCATAGTTTCACAGATGTCCCAATAGTTTCACAGATGTCCCAGGAGTTTAACAGATGTCCCCGTATAGGAATAGGTTTTACCCTTTTAACTGGCACAAAAACTGACACCTTTATTCAAGGCATCATGTTTGCAATAACCACAACACAAGCAGTCAAAATGCAAAAAAAAGACAACTCTGATAATAATATTGGCACTGTCCTTGAATTTGATTGGTCCACACCCGAGACGGCTTTTCTTAAGAGCCTAGTCTCCATTGGTGTTGGACCAGAAGACGCCAAAAGGCGTACAACTCAAAAACAGCACCACTATTAGAGTATTGAGGGCTCGGGGTGAGCATTTACATTATGGGACCTCCTTTGCCAGTAACAAGATACAGGAATAGGTTTTTACCCTTTTAACTGGCTCCCTCATCCTGCTCCAGACATCCGAGATGCTCTTGCTCACGGCAGGAGGCTTTGGCGTCTGTGGATAAAGACAAATATCCCCCCCCGTATAGAGTTAGCATGGCTGTCGGTGCTCGCGCTGTTGGCGACTAGCAGCGTCCATGAAGGCTGGCACAGCGCGCGCATAAAAAAATATATATTGTGGACGATGTTGGTCACGAAAGCCTACGTGTTAAATCTGTGAAACCGCCTGGACATCTGTGAAACTAAACTAAGGGGACATCCGTGAAACCATTGGGAATATCTGCGAATCTGCGGTGACTGCGACCGTCACCGCGTGGCGTCGGGCTTACGAAGCCACGGCGGGTAACGTGTTGCCATCACGTGCAGCCCCGCTCACTGATCGTAGTACCACCGGCCCCGGCGGGGCCTGGGTTGAGCGTCGGCCAGCCAGGGTCACGTTGGGGCACGGTACGCCGGCTGACCTGCCGACGCGCGACCGGACGATATCGGGCGGGGGGGGGGGGGCCCGTGAAGGGGCTCGGGGGTCCTTCGTGTTGCTGGCGATGAAGATCCACGGTGGGGTAAACGAAGCCTCTGGCCACGCGGTCCAGGACCCGGATCATGGAGTCCGGGCCGGGGATAGGGAACCTTGTCCAGTTCTGTCGTGGCGTGGCCAGGTGAGCACTCAACACCCAAAGTGTAGGTGGTGTTGTGTTACATCGATTTAATGAATAGCGTTGCTCCCAAGGCAACGTCTCGCCATTCGGTTGGACTCACTACAAAACCTATTGGGATGTCTTTGAAACGATTGGCCAGCAACACGCCCGGCAGTCTTCGGCCACACCAGCAGCCACGTTTCCAAACCGGACCAGGTAGTTATGTGACAATCTGTTGTGCGCCCTCGTGTGAATCTTTACCAATGAAAGTTCTACCGGGAGCTATCCCAAGGCCACATTCGTCGGCACGGCCTGTGGTAGAATCATCGCTGCACACCGTGGCACTGCAGCCAGAATCAGAATCTTTATTTATACTGGAGGAATACTATGAGCTATGAAGCTCTTTTTCACAAATGTAAAATAATTATAACAGGTGTCCAATAGTTTCAGAGATGTCCAATAGTTTCAGAGATGCCCAATAGTTTCAGAGATGTCCAATAGTTTTACAGATGCCCAATAGTTTTACAGATGTCCCAATAGGTTCACATATGTCCCAATAGTTTTACAGATATCCAATAGTTTCACAGATGCCCAATAGTTTTACAGATGCCCAATAGTTTTACAGATGCTCAATAGTTTTACAGATGCCCAATAGTTTTACAGATGCCCAATAGTTTTAGAGATGCCCAATAGTTTTACAGATGCCCAATAGTTTTAGAGATGCCCAATAGTTTTACAGATGCCCAATAGTTTCACTCATGTCCAGTCGTCGCCTTCCCCTGGTGCAGCCCCCCAACGTGACCACGAGCCGTGAGGTTGACGCGCAGCTCACCAGTACCGGGGTCTTGGTGGAAGCCGAGCGGGAACGACGATCGCCTGTCGCTAGATCTCGGCCGTGCGCCTCACCCCTCTCCCCGGAATCCCCACGGCCACCGTCGCTTCGTCAGCGGGGGGCGGTCGGAGTCGCCGCACCGTCACCCCTACGGACGTCGCGGTCGGGCGGGCCGATGCCGTCCTTGCCGCCGTTGCCGCCGTTGCCGCCGTTGCCGCCGTTGCCGCCGCCGCCGCCGCCCATCCGCCTCGCGTGCAGGGTGCCCTCGCTCACGGCAGGGAGGGTTCGGCATCTGTGCGCGCGGGGAGGCGACAATCCCCCCACGCGGCGCATTAGCGGACCGCCGGGGGGGCAGGCGAAGTCGGCGAGGGGCTCCGACGAACACCGGCAAAGCTCCGTCGCCGCACGTGGGGAGTCGTTCACGGCCGCGGCCCGGCGCTCTCAACGCACCTCTCCAAAGGTGGAGGTGGGCGGAACCGGAGGAGGGGGAGGAGGAGCCTGCAGGAGAAAGGTCCTAGAACAAGATGACACTGAAGCAGACGAACGGGGGAATAACACAATTTCAAAAGTAGCAGCTTTGCATTATTTAAATATTCGCCACGTGCCGGACACCTCCAATCACCGGATCGGTTCCCACTCCACTCGGTCTCGTCTCGCAGAGATCCCACAGAACCATCTGTCGGTGTTCCTACAAACATCCCGCGTGCGTACGCACCGTGGGCTAGAGCAGCAACTCCTGGCACAATGGTGGTGGTGGTGATGGTGGGGGTGGTGGTGGTAGTGGTGGTGGTGGGGGGGTGGTGGGGGTGGTAGTGGTGGTGATGGTGGTGGTGGGGGTGGTGGGGGTGGTGGGGGGGGGGGTGATGGTGGTGATGGGGGTGGTGGTGGGTGATGGTGGTGATGGGGGTGGTGGTGGGGGTGGTGGTGGTGGTGGTGATGGTGGTGGTGGCGGTGGTGATGGTGGTGATGGTGGTGGTGATGGTGGTGATGGTGGTGGTGGTGATGGTGGTAGTGGTGATGGTGGGGGTGATGATGGTGGTGGTGGTGATGGTGGTGGTGGTGATGGTGGTGGTGATGGTGGTGATGGTGGTGGTGGTGATAGTGGGGGTGGTGGTGGTGATGGTGGTGGTGGTGGGGGTGGTGGTGATGGTGGTGATGGTGGTGGTGGGGGTGGTGGTGGTGGTGGTGATGGTGGTGGTGGTGATGGTGATGGTGGTGATGGTGGTGGTAGTGGTGGGGGTGGTGATGGTGGTGGTGATGGTGGTGGGGGTGGTGATGGTGGTGGTGATGGTGGTGGTGGTGATGGTGGTGGTGATGGTG